>NC_142812.1:8481375-8781375 GCF_049724085.1 Artemia sp. Qi Xiang Cuo | reverse complement strand
TGTATCTTATTGACCTGAAGTTCTGTTTTTAGATGTTTTTCACATTCTTTTGTTTTATTTTCATAATTTACGATAAAGATCACATCGCTTTTCTATCCTACGAAAAACAAGTCATTCGGAGTGATGACCTTTTCGAAGTTGGTCATTAAAATAGAATCTGAGTGAATATTTCAGCCCCGTGACCAATAGTCATCCTCAGCGAAATGGAAGGAAAAAAAGAACTAAAACAAAGAAGCTAATGAAAAATCTTACTTAGAAGCTAATGAAAAATTAATGCAAGACTAAAGAGCAATAATTTTTTTTAATTATTAAAGCAATAATAATTCCGTAACTTTTAATAAATACATTTTTCGGTTGTCCTTTGCCAAAACCCAGTATCAAACAGTTCGTGGTAACGAACTGTAAGGAGCGACCCGGCTCAATAGTAACCAAAACTCCAAAAAACAAAAGTAATAAAAACTCCAAAACGCCAATAGTTATGTCAAATAAATCAGATTTTTATGCTGATTTCAAATATATAAGTTTCATCAAGTTTAGTCTTACCCATCAAAAGTTATGCGCCTGAAAAAAGTTGCTTTATTTTCAAAATAAGGCAACTTTATGATGATCTCGAATATTTAAGTTTTATTAAGTTTAGTTATACCCATCAAAAGTTACGAGAAAATTTGAGAAAATTTGCCTTATTTTCGAAAAAAGGGGGAAACAGCCCCTAAAAGTCATAGAACTTTAATGAAAATCACACCATCAGGTTCGGCATGTTAGAGAACCCTTCTATATAAGTTTTTAGCTCCTATCTTCAAAAATGTGTAATTTTGTATTTTTTGCCAGAAGAAAGATCCCGTATACGTATTTATTTGTTTGTTTTTTGTTTTGTTTTTTATCGTCCCAGGGGTGACCGTATTAATCTAGTAGTCCTAGAATATCGTGAGAGGGCTCATCTAATTAGAAATTATAAGTTCCATTGTCGTTTTAGAGCGACCAAAAAATTGGACGGCGACTTGGCCCCCTCCCACACTCATTTTTTTCCCAAAGTCACCCAATCAAAATTTTAGGATAACCATTTTGTTCAGCATTGTCGAAAATTTAATAAATATGTCTTTAAGGATGACTTAATCCCCTACAGTTCACGGGGGAAGGGCTGCAAGTTATGAACTTTACCCATTGTTTACATATAGTATTGGTAAATGGGAAGTATACAGACGTTTCAGGAGGGATATTTTTCGGGTGGGGGGGGGGGAGGATCTTTCCATGGAGGATGTTTCCGTGGGGGAAGGACATTTTTATGACGGGGGTGCCGGATTTCCCAGCATTATTTAAAAAACGATCAGAAATTAAATAAAAAAAAAAGTTTTTTCAACTGAAAGTAAGGAGCAACATTAAAACTTAAAACAAACAGAAATTATTACGTATATTAAGGGGGTTGCCCCCTAGTCAATATCTCGCCATTACGCTAAAGTTTTTCTTAGTACTTTCAAAAGAGCTATCTATTCTTATTAACCGGCCTTTGTGATTCAGCGGCTTATGATTTAAACAAAATTCAAATTTTAGCGTAAAGAGTGATGTATTAACTAGGGGTAAACTCCCTAATATACTTAATATAAACATACAAATATAGAAGATCGTTTCTCAAGCTAATTCGTAAGTTACGTCCGAAGAAAATTTCGATAAAGCCACTTAGCCAAAATAGTAAAATTAATATGCAAATTTCATTCTAATTATTCATGTACGGTGAGCCAAAATCAAAGCTGCATTAATTCAAAAACGTTCAGAAATTAAATAAAAAAAACAAGTTTTTTTTAAACTATAAGTAAGGAGCGACATTAAAACTTAAAACGAACAGAAATTATTCCGTTTATGAAAGGGGCTGTCCCTTCCTCAACGTCTCTCTCTTTACGCTAAAGTTTGATTCTGTCACACAATTTTATTTTAAAAAAAAATCAAAAACTTTAGCGTAAAGAGCGAGGTGTTGAGGAGGGGACAGTCCCTTTCATAAACGGAATAATTTCTGTTCGTTTTAAGTTTTAATGTCGCTCCTTACTTTCAGTTAAAAAAATTTGTTTTTTTTATTTAATTATACAAAAGGCTGATACCGAATTAAGGATGGATCTCTCCTAATCTTGATACGACAAGTTCAATTGCACTTTCAGAATTTGTATATGCTATAAGCCTGTTCTTATTTCATATTAAATTAAAAAAACAAGTTTTTTAAACTGAAAGTAAGGAGCGACATTAAAACTTAAAACAAACAGAAATTATTCCGTATATGAAAGGGACTGTCCCTTCCTCAACGATCCGCTCTTTACGCTAAAGTTTTTTATCGTTTTAAAAAATAAAGTTGTGAGACAGAGTCAAACTTTGGCGTAAAGAGTGAGGGGTTGAGGAGGGGACAGTCCCTTTCATATACGGAATAATTTCTGTTCGTTTTAAGTTTTAATGTCGCTCCTTACTTTCAGTTTAAAAAACTTGTTTGTTTTATTTAATTTTTGAATATTTTTGAATAAATGCAGGTTTTGATCTTGGCTCACCGTGCATGAATAATTAAAACAAAATTTTCATATTAATTTACTTTTATTTAGTTAAATGGCTTTCTCGAAACTTGTTTAATTTTATTTACGAACGTTTTTATTAGTAATTAATATACGTAACTTACGAATTAACTTAGGTAACGAACTTCTATATTCATATATTTTTAATACGTTTATACGAAAGTTCGAATTTTGTTCTAATTCTTTAAAAATGACCGCTTAATCACAAAGGCCGTTAATTAGAATAAATAGCTCTTATGAAATTACTAAAAAATCTTTGGCTTAAAGAGCGAGGCATTGACTACGGGGCGAACCCAATTATATATGTAACATTTTCTGTTCGTTTAAAGTTTCGATGTTGCTTCTGTTGCAGTTGAAATACTAGTTTTTTATATTAAATTTCTGATCTTTTTTAAATAATGCTGGGAAGTCCGGCGTCCCCTTCATAGCAGTGTCCCTTCCCCCATGAAAACTTCCTTCATGGAAATATCCTCCCACATAGCGCCCGACCTACCCCCCCCCCCAACTACGAGGAAAAATCTCCCCTGAAAACGTCTGTATACTTCCAAATAACCAAGACTATATGTTAACATTGGGTAAAGTTCATAACTTTCAGTCCTCCCCCCGGGAACTTTTGGGAATTAAGTCATCCTAAAAGACATACTTATGATATTTTCGAACATGCTGAACAAAATGGCTATCTCAAAATTTTGATCAGGTGACTTTGGGAAAAAAATGAGCGTGGGAGGGGGCCCCCCATTTTTAGTTGCCCTCCATTACTTGGTAACTCAAAAAGGGCGCTAGAACTCTTAATTAGTATTCTAATGAGCCCTTCTACGGTATTCTAGGAGCACTTGGTCGGTACGATCACCCCTGGGGAAAAAAACAAACAAAAAACAAACAAACAAATAAATACGCACCCGTGATCTTTCTTCTGGCAAAAAATGCAAAATTCCACATTTTTGTAGAAGGGAGCTTGAAACCTCTACAGTAGGGTTCTCTGATACGCGGAATATGATGGTGTGATTTTCATTAGGGTTATATAACTTTTTGGGGGTCTTTCCCCCTTTTTTCGAACATCAGCCAAATATCCTCAGGCATCTAACTTTTGATGGGTAAGATTAAACTTCATGAAATTTATATGTTTGAAATCAGCATTAAAATTCGATTCTTTTGATGTATCTATTTGTATCAAAATACCGTTTTTTAGAGTTTCGGTTACCATTGAGCTGGGTCGCTCCTTACTTACAGTTCGTTACCACGAACTGTTTGATTCAGCCTACTAGGGTAGTTCTTGCTCATGTTCTGACGGTTTTCCACATCCAAATCTCAGACACGTGCACAAGATTTTTTTTTTTTGGGGGGGGAGGGGTTAATAATGCAAAAACATTCATTTAATAATTTGATCAAGAAGTGCCAAGAAATTTCACAGGTTTTACGATAGGAAGGGTTGGGTCATAAGGCCTTTTCTCTATGTATGTGCCTGGCAGAAACTAGTGCAGAGATACTAGGATTATAAGCCTAGTCGAAAAGAGTACCAAAGATGGAAAGGAAACAGAATATGGGGTACCTATTGATGAAACTGCATTTTCATTTATTTCTCCATTCCAAAAATGAAAATGAAATTGTAACTTTAAGACTTCTCCAAAAACTTGGAAAATGCAGTTACTCTGTCTTGGCAGAGGACAACTGATTAGTCATGAGTTAGAATACTTATTTATTTTTTCTCTCAATTATTTCTTCTATTTCAGCGAGGAAGGCCATTGGTCAGATATGATTTATTCATAAAGAATTAAACACAGAATGAATATACGTTATTAATCCCTACGTTGCCTGTAAAGAAGGGGGATATTTTCACATTAATTTAAATAAGGAAAAGAATAAAAAAAGGATTATGAAGATTATAAGATAACTAATAGGATTAATAAACAACAGTTAGATAGAAACAAAATAATTAGACTCCAATCAATCCTTCACAAAATCACAGTTTAGTAGATATAGCCGGAAATTCACTTGAGTGTTTTTAATAATTAATTTTTAAATTATTATGTTCGCAAAAAGTCCGCATTCCGCATAAATTCTTGTTTTCTTCTTCTCGTAAAGATGTATAAATAAACATTAAAAATGACAAGATTATCAAGAGATAATAGATATCTTCTTAGAGAAGTTAAATTTGTATCGTTTTCTGTCTCCGAGGAAATAACGAGATTGCGCGCTAAGAACTTCAAAAATTTGTAGATGCCTCAAGTATTGAGCGGTTTTGTAGAGCTTGTGAGACCGCATGTTTTTGGCAGGTTTTTTTGAAATCTCAGTTTAATCTGTGGTCTCACAAATAGTGAAAGTGAACAATTATGCCAGGGTTAGTGATTTTTGGAACAAGATGGAATATTGGAAGTGATGATTTAATTGTCCCTGGATTGACTTTATTCCTGCTAAATACAATATCGTAAGAGACTTAATAATTTGATTCTGATTAATTAGTTTGTTTATTTAAAACCCATACACACAGTCATACATAGGTTGGGTAACAATAAAAAAAATATATATAAGAGAATAGTACTAAAGACTTTATAAAAACTTAATTTAAGTAGTAATTTAAGTCTTATTCCTGGAAGGTGGTAGTCACGGGTTGGCCTTGGAGTTTCCTATCCAATTGACACTTTTCACATTGTGCACGCGCGAAACGTTTTGCGAGAGTAGCCTAATTTATTATTCACATTTTTTTCTAAAACTCCAGGCAGATCTTTGACTCGTTCAGTTACCATCAGTGTCTTCATATGTTGCAAATACAAATTTCGAAAGTAATATAGCCTATATATATATATATATATATATATATATATATATATATATATATATATATATATATATATATATATATATATATATATATATATATATATATATATATATATATATATATATATATATATATATATATATATATATATATATATATATATATATATATATATATATATATATATATATATATATATATATATATATATATATATATATATATATATATATGTATATGTATATGTATATATATATAGCCTATGTATACGAATCCATGTACGCATATGTGAGTTACATTGTGCTGATTCTAGGCAAGTTGATCTAAACGATCATCTGTCACGTGTAGTCTCAGAAAGTCTAGACACAAATTACACCGTAATGAAGTTTCACTTTTTTTTCGATACAAGGCTATTTCAAATTCCATTTGTTGCTCTTTTTCAACGACCTTGGGTTGTATTGTGAGGAAAATAGTAATATTCACGCCACTGAATCCCTGGCCGGGGTTGTGAGGAGCTTACGGTTAAAAAATACCAGGTATCTGAATTTCAGCTGAGTGGGAAAACGTGTGGTCCTGCTGCAAGCAGGGAACTGAATATTTATCCCTAGGAAATAGCATGGACGCCCATAAGGGGGGGGGGCGGGCCGCCAGCCCCCTTCTGGCTGAATGATGTTGCCTTATTTTTTTATTTTTGTTCTAAGATTTCTATTATATAGCATTAAAAGTGCCAATTAGATCAGGTAAGCCCCCCCCTGGAATTCAGCTTATGGGCGCCCATGGGAACTAGCTAGCTATTCAATTACCGTCAAAAGTTTCTTTTCTTCAAAAGTCCGGGGGCGTCCCACTTTCAAAAAAACCGTTCAAAAGGTGCCACGTTTGTCAGAATTGTGACACACGGGAAGCGAGTATGCCCTGCGTGGCACGAAGAGGCGTGGTGTAGCTGACATGTGAAATCCTCAGCGTAACAAGTGGTATTTCAAGATGTACTCTCAGGGGGGGGGAGAGGATGACACCACTTTATTGTGTTTGTCTGAGGACGCTTGTCTTTACCTCTCCATGGTGAAAATGGTCAGGAAGATGATTAATTGCCATGCTGCCCGGTGTTCAGTTTGTGCTTTAGTGCTGGAATACCAGTTTCAGGGGTGGGATAGAGGGTAATTTCTTCTCTAGATCATTCCCCTCCTCTTAGATTTTGAAAATACATTTCTCTCGTATTTTCATTGAAAAACTGAAAAAACAACAAAATTACCAACCTAAATTTTGAAAATACATTTGTTTATATCTTCATTAGAAAAAATAAAAAAAGGGTGTCTTGCCCCTCCTCCCTACAGTTTCATCACCTGTTGTAGTGATCTCCAACCATTGTTTATGAGGAGCTTTGTTTTTACCAAGATTTAAATAGGAATGTTTCTAATCTTCCCATTTTTATGCACTTTTTCAATTTATTTTTGTTTCCCTGGTCGGCTATTGTTCCCCCTTTTCTGAGATTAAATAAAAAAAACAAGTTTTTTTTAACTGAAAGTAAGGAGCGACATTAAAACTTAAAACAAACAGAAATTATTCCGTATATGAAAGGGGCTGTCTCCTCCTCAGCGCTTCGCTCTTTACGCTAAAGTTTTTTTGTTGTTTAAAAAAAATAGAGTTGTTAGAAAGTTGTGAGAAAGACGCGCTCCTTACTTTCAGTTAAAAAAAAACTTGTTTTTTTTATTTAATTTTTGAACGTTTTTGAATTAATGCAGGTTTTGATTTTGGCTCACCGTACATGAATAATTAAAACAAAATTTGCATATTAATTTTACTTTTATTTGGTTAAATGGCTTTCTCGAAACTTGTTGAATTTTATTTACGAACGTTTTTATTAATAATAAATATACGTAACTTACAAATTAACTTACGTATCTAACTTCTATATTCATATATTTTTAATACGTATATTAGGGGGTTTGCCCCCTAGTAAATACCTTGCTCTTTACGCCAAAGTTCGAATTTTTTTACAATTCTTTAAAAATGACCTCTTAATCAAAACGGCCGTGATTTAGAATAAATATTTCATATGAAATTAATGAAAATTGTTGGAACTAAAGAGTATGGTGATCACCATGGGACGAACCTAATCAAATGCCTAATATTTTTTGTTCGTTTTAAGTTTTGATTTTGTTCCTTACCTTCTCTTGAAAAACTTGTTTTTTTTATACTTAATTTCTGATTTTTTTTAAATAATGCTGGGGAGTCTGGCTAAACTCGTAATTGTAAAGCAATGAAGTGGCTCAAAACCAAAGGCTGACACTTGTCACCCATTACTATGCCTAAAATATGTACTGTAATTGATCCATATTTTACTACTACATATTTTTCGGTACTTTCCCCATTATGCGGGCCTCTCGGGTTACTCACTATAGAATGGGCAATGACAAAACCCGTTTTTGACGTCCTAACTCTTATAGAGTAGGCAATGATAGCAAGGTTTTCATTGCGTATACGATATTAAACTGTGGTTTTTGGGGTTTCGGGGGGGGGGAGAGGTACCTAGGTAAGGTACCTAGCAATGTCCCTACTTCATAGCAATGTCCCTTCCCCCATGAAAACTTCCTTCATGGAAAGATCCTCCCACATAAACCCCAACCCACCCCCCCAATACCAGAAAAAACTCCCCCTGAAAACGTCTGTATACTTCCCATAACCAGTGCTATATGTTAAAATTGGGTAAACTTCATTACTTTCAGCCCTCCCCCCGGGGGTTTCGGGGGATTAATTCATCCTAAAGGACATAGTTATCACATTTTCGACCATACTAAACAAAATGGCTCTCTCAAAAATTTGATCAGGTGACTTTGGGGAAAAAATGAGCGTGGGAGGGGGCCTAGTTGCCCTCCATTTTTTTAGTCACTTAAAAAGAGCACTAGAACTTATAATTTCCGTTCCAATGGGCCCTCTTATGATATTCTAGGACGATTGGGTCTACACGATTACCCCTGGGAAAAAAAACAAAAAAACAACAAAAAAACAAATAAACACGCATCCGTGATCTTTCTTCTGGCAAAAAATGGAAAATTCCACATAATTTGTAAATAGGAGCTTAAAATCTCTACAATAGGGTTCTCTGATACGCTGAATATGATGGTGTGATTTTCATTAAGGTTCTGTATAACTTTTAGGGGGTCTTTTCTCCTTTTTTCCAAAATAAGCCAAATTTTCTCAGGCGCCTAACTTTTGATGGGTAAGATTAAACTTGATGAAACTTATATATTTGAAATCACAATTAAAATCTGATTCTTTTGATGTATCTATTGGTATCAAAATTCCGTTTTTTAGACTTTCGGTTACCATTGAGCCGGGTCGCTCCTTACTTACAGTTCGTTACCACGAACTGTTTGATCCATGACCTCATCCCGCCCGATTTGCAGACGTCCTGCCTTGCGTTTTACACCGCCTGGATTACAATACGAAGCATCAAGCATTTCGTTTTTGTTTGATTGATCCATCACTTCAAACTGAATAGTTCCATTTTTCTTTCGTATTTCAATATCAAAATCAAATCTATATGAAGCATTGATATCGATGTCGTCAATGTTTTTTTGTGTTTTAACATATATATTTAAAGAATGCTTACAGCATTCTTGCTGTTTAGCTAAAACTATTCTAAAATCATATTTAGATTTATTTGTTTATGTGAAAAGACCATTTGCACACCAATGTTTTATCCTATCACTTCTCTTTGAAGTAGAAACATTTTCTGTACAGAAATTTAGAACCTAACAAAGATTCGGTCTTAAAAGAAATAAAAAGAAACAGGAAAAAAGGAACAGAAATAAAAAGAATAAAAAAAAGAAACAGGAAAAAAGATGGACCCTTTCTGAAGTGGCTTCGGAATGAGTAGGTGTGGGCATGCTATCATCTTTTTTTTTCTTTGTTTTTAAGATTTTGGGTGTTCGATAGCAACATATTTTTATTCATTTTTGTTGTCTTACTTCATAAAGGATTTACGACAATAGCCTCTTCTTTTTGTGAAAATGTATACATTATATATTATTGATGAAAGTCATTGCATTTTACAAACGAATCCTGATAAATAAACCAACTAAAAGTAAGGAGTAAAAAAACTTAAAATGGACATAAATTATACCGTAAATGGGGGATATCCCCCTCCTGAATACCTCGATCTTTACGCTAAAGTCTTTTAGCACTTTTAAAAAAGCTTCTTATTCTAATTAAACACCCTATTCTAATTAATGTGTTTAAGGAGTCGCTCTTAAAGAAATGGGACAGAAAAACCTTAGCATAGAGAGTGAGGTACTCGTGAGGAGGTAGCCCCCCTGTTATACTTAATAATTTTTGTTCGTTTTAAGTTTTAATGCTGCTCTTTCAGTTGAAAAAACTTATTTTTTAAATTTAATTTCTGATCGTTTTCTAAATAATACCGGGAAAACCGGCTCCTCCTCTTATGAAATATTCCCTCCCTCACTGAAAAACTCCATGGAAAGTTCCTCCCACATAATCCTTCCCCCCCCCTCATTTCAGGACCTCCCCCCTGAGAATTCAATTCTTGTTGAAAATTCCCCCCCCCCCCCGAAAAGTTTCTTTTGGACGATTCCGCCCGAAAAATTCTCAAACCCTGCCAGGAATTCCCCGCTCCGTATGAAAGTTTTCTCGGAAATCAGGTCTTCACCCTGCTAGTTGGAAGTTGTTCCCGCAGAAAGTTTCGCCATGAAGAATTTCTTCTACAAAAAAATCCCCATCGAGAATTTCTTATGTAGAAAATCCCCCCCCTCATGGAAAAATCCTCTTGACGATTCCGACCCGGTAAAAAAAATAAAAAATCCCCCCCAGGCAATTCCCCTTAATATCTCCATATAAAAAATTGAGTCGACAAAGAGAAAGTAAAACAAATAAAAGGATTTCGTACAGGAATTCTGACAAACTTCCCCAGCTTAAATTTACCCTGGAAACCCATCCAATCAAAATTTTGAGATAGCCATTTTGTTCAGCGTAGTTGATTTCCAGATAGAAAATGTCTTTTTGGGGAGGACACTCCCCCACAACCCACGGGGCAAGGGTTTTAAGTTATGCCCTGGGGGCATATAAGGTTTTTATAGAAGACTTTGTCGTAGAAGCTTCAAAAAAGGCTCATTCGATTGGAAATTCAAAGGGCTAGTGCCTTTATTAATAGTCGAAAGTGATTGGAGGGCAACTAGCCCACCCCCCACGCCCATCATTCCCCCGAACCCATCCAATCAAAATTTTGAGATAGCCATTTTGTTCAGGGTACTTGATTTCCAGATAGAAAATATGTTTTTGTGGAGGACACTCCCCAACATCCCTCAGGGCAAGGGTTTTAAGTTATGCCCTGGGGGTATATAAGGCTTTTAAAGAAGGCGTTGTCGTAAAAACTTCAATAAAAGCTCATTCGACTGGAAATTCAAAGGGCTAGTGCCGTTTTTAATAGTCGAAAGTGATTGGAGGGCAACTAGCCCCCCCCCCATACCCATCATTCCCCCAAACACATCCAATAAAAATTTCTATTTAGCCATTTTGTTCAGGGTAGTTGATTTCCAGATAGAAAACATATTTTTAAGGAGGACACTGACCCACAACCCTCAGGGCAAGGATTATAAGTTATGCCCTGGGGGCATATAAGGTTTTTATTGAAATCTTTGTCGTAGAACCTTGAAAAAGGGTTCATTCGATTTAAAATTCAAAGGACTAGTACCCTTTTTAATAGTCAAAAGTGATTTGAGGTCAACTAACCCCCCTCTATCGCCCACCTTTTCCCAAAACACATCCAATAAAATTTTTTAGATAGCCATTTTATCCAACGTAGTTAAAAGTTTTGGAAATTCGGTCTTTAAGGATGACAACCCCTCCCCCCCCCCCACCGCTGCCAGTGTAATGGCTGTAGGTTATGCCCTGGGGGCTTATAAAGTTTTATTTGAATTATTGCCATAAAAAGATCAAACGGGAGCATTCCATTTGAAAGACATAGGCAGAAGGTCTTTTTTAACACTTGAAACTGGTTGGATTGCAACTAGTGCCTCTTACATTCCAACAATTTTCCAAAACACACCCCGTAAAAATTGGTAGATATCCATTTTGATCAACGCAGTTGAAAGTTCTGGTAATTTGGTCTTTTAGGATGATAGCCACCTCAGAGCCGTCAATGCAAGGGCTGTAAGTTATGCCCTGGGGGTATATAAGGTTAATATAGAAATTTGTTTTATATGATTTTTAGAATAGATTTTAGTCTTCCTCAAATCTAATTTTTATATGTTTAAAAACTGAATGTTGACTTAAGATTAAATCAAAATGCACTGTGATAATACTAATTCCCAACAAGGCATCTCAGCAGTATCCCAAAAACGACTGAGGGTATTATGTTCAAACGTTCAGGGCTACTTCTGGTCTTAAAATTTAACCAAATCCAAATAGCTCAAATGTATCCAAGCTATCAAAGAAAGTAAACAGATTTTTTTGCGAATGGTATCAAGTTTTCCATTACAGGTCAACTAGAGGAGTTATGAAACTAAATTAAACAGTAATATTTGTGTCCAGATTTTTAAAAGGGTGTATGCTGTTAAAAATTGCTGAAAATTATTCTCTGGCATACAAATAGCAGGCCAAACTATAAAGTCTTAAAAACGAAAAGATTTAAAGTGTTATTTTCTTTTTCCCTGAAAAGACTATGTCAATATAAAACGAACAGAAATTAATTAAAAAAAACTTTTTCCACAAATAAGTTTTTCAAAGAAAAGTAAAGAATTCCACTAAACCAAATTTGAGCAAAAATAAAATCAAATAATATACTAAGCTCGAAACTTCCACAAATCAGCATCGATGAATAAATGAAACGCAAAACGAACACTAAATACAATAAATAACCGAGTCAAACTCAAGAAATTAAAACAAGCTGGGCGCAAAACCCCTATGCCTTCCCAAGGCCAGAACAAAATTTGCACTTTACTGAAAAAAATATAAATGTTTTTACTTTTATAACTTTAATAAATCAAATAATATTAACATTTTGATTACCAGATATCAGTATATGTATATTAAACTGACAATGCACATTCATTTGTATTTTTTCAGTAAAGTGCAAATTTTGTTCTGGCCTTGGGAAGGCATAAGGGTTTTGCGCCCAACTTATGTTAATTTCTGTTCGTTTTGAGTATGACTCGGCTAATTATTGTAATTTCTGTTCGTTTTGGGTTTCATTTATTTATCAATGCTGATTTGTGGTAGTTTCACGCTTGGTAGATTATTTGACATTAGTTTTGCTAATTTTTTGTTTAATGGAGTTCTTTACTTTTCTTTGAATAACTTATTTTGTGGAAAAAGTTTTTTTTAATTAATCTTAAGAAAAAAATCGAATGTGTTAACAATGAGTAATTTGCATAGCTTACAGCCATCGCACAGGGGGCTGCGGGAGGGGGGGGGGAAGTCAAACCCGAAGCCATAGTTCTAGGACTATTTTTAATAAATGGTTATCTCAAAATTCTAATCGAAAGCATTTGGGGGAAAAGAACACGGGCAGATGGTTGCCCTCCGATCAGTTTTGAATCTTAAAAAGGGCACTGGAACTTCTTATATCCATTTGAATGAGCCCCCTCCAAAGTTTATCCGACCAATCTTCCCATAAAAGCCTTAGATCTTAACAATGGACAACTTGCATAACTTACAGCCCTTGCCCGGAGACTGGAAGGGCGGTTGTCAACCCCGGTGGCATGGTTATTTGACCTTTGGATTATTTTGAACAAAATGGCTATGTCAATTTTTTTTCAGATGTGTTTGGGGAAAAACAGTAAGGGGGAAGGACTGGTTGCACTCCAATCACGTTGGACTCCTTAAAAGTTCACTAGAACTTTTATTTTGTAATTAAATGAGTCCCCTCCGAAGTTTATACGGCCGCCCCTTCCATATGAAGTGCCTCTGGGGGAAAAAATAATACATTTTAGCCTTATGGCTGTTTACTATAGGTAACGCTATAGCATTGCCTGTGACTTAAACAGGTGAGTAGACCTTTAAGTTTCCTTTCTAATAAATATCCGAAATTATCAAAGGGGAATACGGGTGAATTTTCCACAGGGGTTTTCCGGGGGTACTTTCTGTTGTGATGTTTTTTCGGGGGAATTTTTTGCGTGCGACAATTTTACGCAGGGGGGGGGAGGATTTTCCGCGGGGAATTTTCTGGGGGGAACGCCTAACACCCTATTTACCAAAGGTAGCGTTAGAGCTTTGCCTTGATGTGTCTAACTGGTCGAAAGAGGAAAAAAGCTGCGGAGAAATACTCTTTATCAGTTTTTCAGTATAGAAATAGATTAAGATCTGGTATTCAGATACAAATGAAACAAGCCGAAAAGCCAGGGCTTTTACCTCTAGGCCATTTGTTTAGTGAGCCAAATTTATTTACCCATATATAATTGTATTGTAGTTGAGTTCAGTAGCAAAACAGGATGAGGTTAGGAATAAGATCGTTAGCATTCAATGGACAATATGGATAATAAATCTTGTCCTTGAGTACATCAAACATAAAGTATCACAGGCACAACACATGAGTTTCTTGAACTTTAAGACAGGCATACAAGAATTTCTATTCAGTAGGTGTAACCACAGCAGATGCAGTTTTAGGGAAGGGACAGAGGGGCGCACGCCAGAGGCACAGAAATTTTTAAAGCGCAAAATTTAAAATAAATAATTTAACAGTTATAATCATTTTGTGATTTTGAATTTTTATGTTTGATAAAATAAAGTAGAGGGTGGAGCTAATCAGTGAAAATAATTAATAAATTGTTAATTCATTAAAAAAATTAAATTAAATTCAGAAATAATTAAATAATAATAATTACAGTAATTTAATTAAGTAATTAATAATGTTATTTAATTAAAATGATAGACTAAAAAATCATCAAAAATGAATTATTAATCTATTAACAAATAAAAACATAATTTTATTAATAAATGAATATTATGTTAAAAATTATTTGGAGACAGGGGAGGGGGCGCTAATCAAGATTTTGCCACTGAACCAAAATGAATCAGCAAGTTCACTTGTAAAGATTCTTTGACTCAAAATTGTTCATTTTTATATTGACCTAGTTTTTGTCACAAAAAAACAGAGCCGATTTTAAAAAGGTGGTGTTGTTTGTCTTTTCAGAAATCGCATTTTTTTTTTATCCATCTATACGTGTTGCTCGCCATTAGTTCACCTGAAGAATCATTTAATATAGTTTGGTTGACTTTTACAAGGAAGATATTATCTTTGTCTCCAGAAATAATGAATAATGCGTTTGGCTTGCAAAAATGTGTCGCAAGAAATCTTAGTTTCAGTACTAAGTATAGGTCAGTATCGTCAAACGGGGTTACTTTGAACTAAAAGTACCTTTTTTCCTTCTTTATTTTGCAATAACTTTTGTAAATGGTAACATAACAACCTAGAAAAACATTTCCATATGTATTTCTGACCGCTGAAGAGGGTGGACGTTACGGATTTTTTCTATCCCTTCCCACATGGCCATAATTTTTTTTTTTTGAAAATGGTGTTCAAAGTTACCCACACTTCGTACAACTTTGAACGACATTATTTTATTTTATGTACTGTTCATGTAATTTCCTAATCTATTCAAAGTTGGCCATGCTTTGGGTAAGTTTGAACAACCACTTATTTACAGACTTTTTTCTCTAAGATTCAATGTAAAAAAGGTCGCTTATATTGAACAAAATTAAGAAAAAACACAGAAAATTAGACTAACATCATGTCAAAAAACAGAACTTGCTGAAAAATCCCGGAAAACCGGAGGCTAGAACTTTTGTTCTTTGCAAAGTTTTTTTTTTATGACTTTTTAACTTCACGGTGCCCTGTAATTTGGAAGGGGCCATTTCCTTTTCGAATGAGTGGTCCAGCGAAAACATATCTTTCTTCAACAACACTGACATCATCTTTCTTGGGCCAGTTGTAACTGAAGTCAGCATTGCTCACACGTTCCATAAATTGTGAACTTCACCATCCCCTCATCTGGAAAGTCTTCTGCTCACCCGATGTAAAAATCTTTCTCATAGAACACAACATAGAAGTCAGACAGTTTAATTGGGGGACCTGAGTCCTTATTACAAGTAGAATTGTCACCATCCTCATGTTCACTGTTCTGGCCTTCATCCCAACTAAGTTCACTGGAATCGTCGCACAGTTTTTCCGGCAAGTTGTCTGATGCGTCGTCAGATGAGCAGTCTAGATTCAGGACTTCTCGTAACTTTTTTCCAGCTCCCTTTCCTTTATTCGGCTTCATTTTAGCTTTGCCAGATTTCACTTCACTCGTCCTTGAATCCTCAAGATTTTTACCTTCTCTGTGGCTCGATTCAGATAGTGATTTTCCAGGAGCCTTGTTAAGCTTTGTTCGCCTACGCGACACAGTACCAACAGTGACAAACCACTTTTTTTCAAAGAAAGTTATGACAGAATCACCAACTGCCTCACGGATTTCGTCATTTGATCGGCTATCGGGAATCTTTACGATGCAACGCTTTCTATCAAAGCATGCAGTGAACCCATTTTGAAGGTTGACATTGTCATCCTTTGCCAGCTTATCCCAGAGGAGCTTCAATAGCTTCGGAACACCTCCTTTTGGACTGAATTTTCTGCAGGGTTTTGCATCTTGTATTCTTCGAGGGTTCTTCTCCAGATTCGGCTAGTCGGCCCAAAGAATGCTGTATCAAGGGGTTGCAAGAAATGGGTGCAATTCGCTGGTAAACAAACAAAAGCAATATCTTCTTCTTTGCCGGCCTTGATAACCTTGTCACTGAAGTGAGAGCTTAGCTGATTGTCTATTAAAACTTTTCTTCCAGGCAGAGCTTTAGGGTGCGGAAGCAACTGAGATATGAACCAATCTTCGAATACATAGCGTTCGTACCAACCGGACTTGCTAACGCTATATCGAGTACCACGAGGTTCCCCACTTATCCATCTGGAGTACAAACCTTTTTCTTTATAACAAACGTAAGGAGCCAATAGTTCTCCAGTAGCTGAACCACAGACCATAATCGAGACTGCAGTCTTAGGCTGGTTCTAAATCCACTCTGGTAATTTAACACCCCTTTTGAATATACACTTTTTTCTTCCTGGATCATCACATAGATTTGTTTCATCAAAGTTAAAAATATTGGGTTCTGGCACATCTTTGATCGTTGATTCAAGGTTATCAAAGTCGGTAAGGTTTTGGCGAGTCACTTTTCCTTTCTTTCTCGAATAGTTTTTGCACATTCGTACTGCTAGTTGGTCTTTGTGGCGCCTCAAGAAGGAGTCAACTCATTCATGACCTGGAATGTTGTTTTTGAAAGCGTTTACCGTTTATCTAATGTTGTCAAGGTATGATGCAACTATCCATTGCATATCTGATTTGTCGAAAGAAAATCCCCATTCTGCAGCAAATATAATATTTTTCACAAGAACTTCTTTATCCTCTTTATCAAGGCATACGGAATGCCCAACTTTCTTTAAATACCGATTCTTCATCCTGTTATTCAGAGTGCCAACAGGTATGTTGAATCTTGTAGAAACATCATGATAACTTGCTCCATTTGAAAGATCAGTTAAAGCTTCCTGAAGAGTATTTTCGTTGTAATTGGCATATGGTCGACTCCCAAACTTGCGCACATAAGTTCGGTGCATCTTCCTGAAAGAATTATATTTAATTCCAGCAGTGGCGTATTTATATTGCTCTGGTAAACGCTGTTGCAGTAAACGCTCCATGCAGAGGTGGGTGTGATGGAAAAGTGAAATTGGACTTCACTCGCCGCGAAGCCTCAAAAAATTTCGTTAATTTGAGAGGGAAATGTCTCAGAAAGAAGTAAAAAGTAACAGAATGCTGTAAGAGCTTTGCTAAACATGCAAGTGTTTTAAATTTTTAAGCTAAACTTGGCTTACTTGGGACTTAATCGACAAAGCTAAATCGGAGTTCACTTGCCGCGGAGCGGCCCAAAATTTTCCATAATTTGAGCGGGAAATCCATTAGAAACATTACTAACGCTGCTAACTTATCAAAGTCTACAGCAAAAAATTAAGGCGACTGCTGCAAGGAGAGATTAAGCTAAAAAAAAATTCTTGGGGAATTTTGGGGGGGGGGAGTGCCCTCCACCTAAATATGCCACTAAATTCCAGGTACCCCAAGTCTAAAAGGACCCAAAAATTCCACATTACAGCTGAAAAATTTGACAACGGTAACATTGAACGCACGCGGGGAACTTTGAAGATGCACCACCATTCGTTCAAAGAAACCCCATTTTTTCCTAAACTTGGAGGGAACTTTGAACAGCTCTTCTCTGCTCGAACCATCGCAAACAGCACATCGATAATAGGCTGGTCTTTAACGTTCTATATTTTTCTACCACGTTACCAAATTACAACTTCCTCGCACACCTCCAAAAATATTTATGTCACTCTTTACAAACCATACACAAATGGGTACAATATTACTTACTCATCAGCACTAGACAACTGTACGTGGCAAACTGAAGAAGAAAAATGGCGGATATCAAACTTGATTTTATTCCAGTTTGAATGACACCTTGTGGATGATATACAGAGATTGTATGTTTGGCCAGTAGATGCCATAAGAGAGCTACTGTTTTGTTCAAAGTAACCCACAAGGCTCAAAGTAACCCCATTTGACGGTAGTTTCTTCTTTACAGGCCATGTAGCCCTTGTGTTGCATATGTGTTGTATATCCGCGCAGGGGTGGCACGTTTAGGATGGTATGGGAGATACCCCCCCGATGTTTTCAGCCAGTTGAAAAAAATATCTGTAAAATTATGGCGCCACGAAGCACCGCTGTTTTACTGGCTATTTTTTTTTTTAAATAGACTGAATAAAATGTTGTAAAATCAATCAAAGAAGATTGGTCCAAGTCGGTAAAAAAAAGAAGTAATTTTTATAGCAGTGTCACCCGAATCAGTCGGTAAAAATGATTAGTAAGTTGTCAAAATCTACTGGCCTCTCCCAAACATTTTCACTAGTGACGCCCCTGTATCAGTGTGTTTTTTTTTGCTGTACGTTTTTTTTTTTCGAGTATATCTCGTCTTGTCTTTGGTAGAGCCTCTGGAAGGTTTTTCATCTCATTCTAAATTATCTCTCTCTCCCACTCGCCAAAAAAGTTTATTTCCATATCTTGAAGTGGAACAACTGACAGGAAAGAACAATTTTCCCCGATCATAAATTTTCAGTCTGACCGCTTTTTGTTTAAATTCCCTGAGGAACAAATAGTAAGTGAGATAAAATGGAAGAATGCCAACAAATGCAAGGAAGCGTAGCAAAGATTAAGTATTATCGATTTTAAGGTTCTGTCAACCCATTAATAGGAAATTATCAAAAGTAAAAGATGACGAAAAAAAATTGCAAACACAAGGAAGAATGCCTATTAGAAATATTGTTATTATAAAATATTATTGTGAGATTACATCAAAAATAGTGAATATCTAATTCAGGAGACTTCTCTGGACTTAGATTATGCTGATGATTTAAGCATCCTAGATGAAATTATAAGCAAAATGAATGAACTTTTAGAGGCTTTGCGAGTTCAGGGTGCTAGAATAGACTTGAAAATTAATGTTAAGAAGACTAAGTCACTAAGGCTAGGAATAAGTGAAGATGGAAAGGTGACGTTGGGTAACGAAAATATTGGTCAAGTGGACAACTTCACTTACTTAGGTAGTATTATTAGTAAAGACGGCGGATGCAGTAAAGATGTTAAAAGTAGAATAGCCAAGGCTCATAGTTGTGTTTTCACAGTTAAAATTTTTTTGGAAGAATAGGAAGTTAAGATTAGAATATTAGAAGCTACAGCGAGGACAGTGGTTAAGTATGGTTCTGAAGCATGGGCGTTCCAAAATAAGGAAGAAGATTTCCTTGATGTGTTCCAGAGAAATCGCCTACGGTATGTTTTGGATACCCGACTGACTGACCGTATTTCAAAAAGTTGGCTGTACGAAACAGTGAGGCTCAATCCCGCTTTCTAGGGCTATAATGAGAGAAAGATTGAAATGGCTAGGGTATATTCTGAGGATGAAGGATGACCGACCCAAAGATTGTCCTTTTTGACCAACCGTCTAGGGCTAAACGAAAAACAAGTCATCCTCGGTTGGGGTGGAAGGTAGTCATAAGGAAAGATTTGAGGGAAATGGTTACTTCGTGGGATGGTGTAAAAATCTTTGAATAGATTGGGTTGGAGGGGGGAGCGTGTGCAGCTGTGTTGGCCTCAGATAGCTTGGTAGTGCGGTGAATTGTTAGTAGTAGCAGTGGTAGTAATAGCAATTAATAACCGAGGAGCTACCCAATCCTATGAATCGTGTGCAATAGATGGTGCTCACAGAGCGTGACGAAATTGCGCCTTGTGGTGCGTAAAGTGTGTCATGAGAGGCACGAAGAGGCATGACGGGATGCAAGTATGCCTAGGTTGGTGGAAAAAATGACACTCAGTGATGTTAAGTAGTTTGTGGAGGGCGTACCTGTCTTTGATAATCCCTAATGCCATTTTGAAAAAAACAGGATGAAATTGGAAAAGAGAGATGCATCACAATCTTAAGATAAGCAAGAGATAACAATCCTCAATATTGGAAACTTATTTGTGAAAACAAATTGGGTATCAAACACTAGAAATTCTATTAAAAAGAAATTCAAAAATCATTAGACGAGAAATACAGATGATAGGAAAAGACTTTGTTATATTCTGGAAAATATTGTGAAATATGCGATATCATGAGTAAATTTTATTAGCAGAAGTTACAAAAAAGGCAACTATGCCATCATCTTTAAAACCTTACACTTATAAATTATAGCAATAATTATATATATACCTATATAGCATTATGAGGGTGAATAGCAAATATATATATATATATATATATATATATATATATATATATATATATATAACTTTTTATCAGTAATTATTCAATTAATATAACAATAGTGGATTAAAACATAAATAGGCTCGTAAAAAAAGGAAAACATAAGAAGGAAAAAAAAACATATCTTGAAAAAAGAAATGACTATGGTTAACGAAATAAAACAACCAAGCAATTAAACATTTAATTAAGTAATCAAGTAATTAAGAAATTAAAGTTATCTAGGTTTTACGCCGCACATTCGAGTATCTAATGTAAATAACAAATGGAAGTGATTGTTGAATTAACATGAATGATAGTTGAGGAAAGCATAAGAAATAAGAAGAAAAAATAAGAAAAGAAAAAAGGAGAGTTAAAAACAAAGTGAAAACGGTGATGCGCTTTTAAATTACTATACATATTTCTCAGTCCGCGTATAATAGACTTATCCACGCCGCGTTTCCAGGACGACAACAATATTTGAGGGAGCAAACCGAAGTCAAACGCGTGGTCGACATCGTGACCAGCAAAATGCAGTCTCATTTGAATCATCGGCGTCAATCAAAAAATTAGCTATCAAATAACGCGCGTGTTCTCTACTCATTTGCTTCTTGAAACCAAATTGGTTATCCGGCGTGTTACATATAGCACTAAACCTATTTACAACAAGCAATTCAAATAACTTGCACAGTATAGGCGCGACAGTTATCGGGCGGTAAGAAGAACACTGCCCCCGTCTTTTCCCTTCTTTAATACAGGAGTAATTACCCCCGTGCAGAATAGGTCTGGAACAACATCAGCATAAAAAATCATTTGGTACAGGAGACAAAGGTGCTCGACAAGGTTCTGACTTCCCGCTTGCAGATGCAATCCGCACAGGTTATCTACCCCCCTCGACAACTTCTTCGCCAGTTTTGAGAGTACCTTACTGGCTGAGGAATTAGACCCAACAAACCCAACTTCCCGTTCACATTCCGCAAGACTCGCATCAAGCTCAATAGAAAATTTAATTTCCAGGTCAGTATTAGGCGATGAGAACTCATGCGTAAAATATTTAACCCACTCACTCTCACTGGGCAGAACATCAACTGATTCTTTACGTTTCTTATTTTTTAGGAATTTCCACATGCGATCGAATTCTTGCTTTATATATTTGCTATCAGATTCAATAATCATAGCACGATGTATAGTGAGGGTTTTTGCGAATCTTCGCTTAGTATATAATCGGATGGAGTTCACTATACCATGCCTTGGTCGGTCATTATCTATCCACATTCTTAACCAGAATATCGCGTCCGCACACGCATTTACAAGATCCGAATTATCGGACCAGTGGGGTATTTCCGAGCCAATCCGAACACGACAAATCGGTACTGCAGCCTTATCCACCCACTGCAAGGCATGAACTATTTCGCTACAGTATATATTGATCAGTACTTGTTTATCAGTTCCTACAACTGAAGAAGATTTATGATGTAGATTGTAAGGGACGTAAATTCTTACTAAAATATCGTCAAATACATTCTGGTACAATGGGGCATTAATTTTATCCCACATAACTTTCTGGTGCCTTTTTCTTCCACTGTGTAGATCAGGGTTGTAGTTCGAAGATGTACTAGTTGAGAAAACATAACTAACTGGTATGTGGTCATATGCGCTGATAGACGTATCCATATGGGACTGGCACAGGGGAACTGATTGATAATAACACATTATAAAATCAAGAGATAAAGTTGCCTCAGAGTTATGCACATACGTGAATATATATATATATATGTATATATATATATATATATATATATATATATATATATATATATATATATATATATATATATATATATATATATATATATATATATATATATATATATATATATATATATATATATATATATATATATATATATATAAATCTTTAAATTAGCCAACCGGCCAACCAGTATTTTAAGCCTAGGAGTCCAGCTGGACATAAGGAAACATATTAAGAAAACAATTCGTGCTCCATAATATGAGTATTCCTAGGTATATATGTATATATAGAACTCATGCAGTGTAGCACATTTTGCATGGGGAGAGCCTTTGTTTTCACTTCTTTCCTTGTTTTTCCAATTTTTCTAAGAAATTCATGAATTTCTTAGGACCTATATATTCATAGAATATATACCCCCACCCCCCTAATGTGCAAATATACACCTAGAATTGCATCCTTAATCTAAATATAACATCCATTTGCATCACAAATGAACTTTACTCCCATATTAGCCATTCGGTGGATGTCCGTTTTAAAGATTGTATAGATCCCCCTTCCCCTTTCTCGTAGCCCTGCTGGAGATGATGCCAAATTTAATTGAAATTCTGTCTGTTGAAAAGCTAACCAGCAATTCATAGCCGTTTTTTTTTCAGCATCATTGTATGTTCTGCTACATATCCATGGGACCTGGAATCTGCTGATATCCGTAATGCTTCCAAAAACCCGACACCTGGCATCAGACTGCGGAACTCCAGTGACTTGGGTCTGTTGTTTTGTTTTACTTATTACCAAAACACAAAATACTTTGCCACAAAATAAAAGTTATAAAAAGAAATGAACAAGAATCTGGTTTTAGGTTGGCTCTAGAATGGGCTTTTCATGTCCAATACTTTGAGGAGGCTCTGGGATGGGCTTTTCATGTCCAATATGTTGAGGAGCCTCTGAGATGGGCTTTTCATGTCCAATATGTTGAGGAGGCTCTGGGATGGGCTTTTCATATCCAGTATGTTGAAAAGGCTCTAGGATGGGTTTTTCATGTCCAATATTTTGAAGAGGCTCTAGCATTTCATTTCCAATATGTTGAGAGGCTCTAGCATGGGCTTTTCATGTCCAATATATTGAGGAGGCTCTGGGATGGGCTTTTCATGTCCAATATGCTGAGGAGGCTCTGGGATGGGTTTTTAATATCCAGTATGTTGAAAAGGCTCTAGGATGGGCTTTTCATGTCCAATACTTTGAGGAGGCTCTGGGATGGGCTTTTCGTCTCCAATATGTTGAGGAGGCTCTAGAATGGGCTTTTCATGTCCAATATGTTGAGGAGGCTCTGGGATGGGCATTTCATGTCCAGTATGTTGAGGAGGCTCTGGGATGAGCTTTTCATGTGCAATATTTTGAAAAGGCTCTAGGATGTGTTTTCATGTCCAATATTTTGAAGAGGCTCTAGCACGGGCTTTTCATGTCCAATATTTTGATCAGGCTCTAGGATGGTCTCTTCACCATCCTAGAGCCATCCAAATGATATCAAACAGAATTTTTTGGAACTATTGAAACGTTATTTATTTAGCCTCCCAATCTCAGAGGATACACTGGTGTGCGGTACAATTAATAATATCATCAAGAAAATTCCCTTTTTGTTATGATTAAATAAAAAAAAAAAATTTAACTGAAAGTAAGGACCGACATTAAAACTTAACACGAACGGAAATTATTCTATTTATGAAAGGGGCTGTTCCCGGCTCAACGCCCCGCTCTTTACGCTAAAGTTTGACTCTTTCTCACTACTCTGCTTTATAAAACAGTAAAAAATTCCCTTTTTGTTATGATTAAATAAAAAAACATTTTAACTGAAAGTAAGGATTATATACTAACTTAAGGATTATGCATTATATATATATATATATATATATATATATATATATATATATATATATATATATATATATATATATATATATATGAAAATTTTGAGATAGCCATTTTTTTCGACGTAGTTGAAAGTTCTGTAAATTAGGTCTCCGAGGATGACATCCCCCCCCCACTCAGACCTTAGAATAAGGGTTGTAAGTTTTGCCCTGGGGGAATATAAGGTTTTTATAGAAAGCGTTGTTGAAGAAACTTCAAAAAGGGTTCATTCGATTGGAATTGAAAGGGCTATTGCCTTTTTTATTAGTCGAAAGTAATTGGAGGGCAACTAACCCCCCTCTCAAGCCCACCATTTCCCCAAAGACACATTCAATCAAAATTTTGAGATAGCCATTTTGTTCAAAGTAGGTGAGAGGTCCGGAAATTATGTCTTTGAGGATGACAAACCACTCACAGCCCCCAGGGCAAAGGTTGTAACTTATGCCCTGTGGGCATATATGGTTTTTACAGGAAACGTTGTCGTAGAAACTTCAAAAAGGGCTCATTCAATTGGGAATTGAGAAGACTAGTGCCCTTATTAATAGTCAAAGTGATCAAAGGGCAAATGCCCCCCCCAAGCCCATCAGTTCCCCAAACACTTCCAATCAACATTTGGAAAAATCCGTCATATTTATCGTAATGGAAGGGTCTGAAAATTATGTTTTTAAGTATGTCACCCCCCCCCCCCCACACACAGCCATCAAGGCTAAGGCAGTAAGTTATGCCCTTGGGGCATATAAAGTTTTTATAGAAAGTTTTGTCATAGAAGCTTCAGAAGGGGCTCATTTGATTGAAAATTGAGAGGACTAGTGCCTTTCTTCTTAGTCGAAAATGATCAGAGGGCAAATGCCCCCCTACGCCCATCATTTCCTCAGACACTTCTAATCAAAATTTTTAGATAGCCATTTTCTTCAACGCATTTGAAAAGGTCTGGAAATTATGTCTTTTAGTATAACAAATGCCCCCAGCCCTCTGGGCAAGGGTCATAAGTTATGCCCCGGAGGCATATAAGGTTTTTATAGTAAGTACGGTCATATAAACTTCGAAGGGGGCTCATTTAATGAGAATCAGATGCTCTAGTGCTCTTTTTAAATGTCAAAGTGCTCGAAGGGCAGCTACCCAGCCCCCCCCCCCCACACACAAACACTCACACACATCGTACTGTACCGAAATGCATCTAATAGAAATTTTGAGATAGCCATTCTATTAAAAATAGTCTAAATATCATATAACAAGTCTTTTGGGGTTGAAACAAATCCCAGAGATTAGGGGCAAGGATCTTAAGTTATGCCCAGAGGGTATTTAAGGTTTTTATGGAAGGAATGGTTGTTTAACTTTAGAAGATGCTCAGTCTTTTTCTCTGAATAAGAATATGTCAACATAAAATGAACAGAAATACTTTTAACTGACAAAAATTCAAATGAATTTACTGAAAAAAATGCATTGTCAGTTTAATATACATATGCTGATATTTATTTCACAAAATCTTAATTGATTTTTGATTTCTTAAAGTTATAAAAATGAAAACATTTAAAAGAATTTTTTTCTTTAAAGGACAAATTATTTTCTGGATTATAGAAATCACTGGGGTTTATAGCCCTAATCAGACTAATTTCTGATCGCTATGAGTTTGACTCTGTTGGTTATTTTATTTTACGTTTGTGTCTGGTTTCTTTTACTTATTTATAATGATTTATGGGATTCGCATGATTGTGAGATTATTTGATTTGATTTTTTTTCATTTTTGGTTTAATGGAGTTCTTTACTTTTTTTTCGAAAAAACTCATTTTGTCGAAAATGGTTTTTTTAATTAATCCATGTCAAAATCCAAAACCCAATCATTATTGCTATATTTTTTAAGTTATTTGGTTCGTTTTACCTCGGCTTGTCTTTCATCATTATTAAATACATATCGCGGAACCTTTGTTTTTTCAACAAAGGTATTGTAGGCATTGATGACCTTATCCATGTCAAAATCCCAAACCTAATAATCATCGCTATCATTTTCAATTTTGACACGTTTTGGTTCTCCCTGTCCAGGTTTATTTTCATTGACTCGCTCACATGCTTGGTATCGCTGCAGGTTGGCTGCAGGTACCTGGATGCAGCTAAAAAATCAGTTGTGCTACCATCTATAACTATATTGGAATAAATGGTAGCATTTGGGATAGTATAAAAAATATTACCATCTTTGACTGTAAATGATTAGATGGGATCATTAGAGATTTTAATATGAATTAGTTAATAATCCTTTCAGGTCTGAATCTTGATAAATTCCCACTTAATATGTCACTAACTCTAAACAATTGAGTTAGTAAAAACGTGTCGTCATCTATGACTGAAAATGAATGGATTGCAGCAGTAGGAATGTGACCGAATGGAATGTTTGGAAATCCTCTTATTCACGCTCATGTGTCTCTGACTTTGAAAAAAGAAAATACAAAGTAGCAAGACTTACCAAGATTTTTTAAATTTTTTCTGCTATATTCAATTTGAATTGATTCTCATTCTGACCGAATGAAATATTTGAAAATCCTGTTATTCACGCTCATGTGTCTCTGGCTTTGAAAAAATTGAATGTTATCAGACAAATATCAATATAGTTTTGGTTATAGCTTCTTCATCCCGTGTATAGCCCACAAATGTCATAGCCTCCAGTTAAAACAGAAGGTTTCACTAGTATGTTTCCCACATCAACTCCTTCGAGAAAAGGACATATTTGGAAGTGTCTTCTTTGTTCATTTATAGGCCTTCATTTATACCGCAACTGCAAAAAAGTACACTGAACCTGGTCACTGTGGCCAACAAAAAAGAACCCAGCTTTTGCAAGTTCTCTGGTATCAATGAAATCCTTTGATCACATTCCATTAAACGTCCTTAGTCTAACATCCTTTCGATTAAGAGCAGTACGTTCTTGTTGTGACAGTAAAGATTACGAGGTATGTCTCGGTGGATGCAGACAAAAATTAATACAATTTTGACTATAGCTTCTTGATCCCATGTATCGCTCAAAAATGTCACAGCCTCCAGTTAAAGCAGGAGGTTTCACCGAAATGTTTCCCCATCAACTCCCTGAACAAAATTACATGTTTCAAATTGCCTTCTATGTTCATCTATAACCACTTCACCCTCTTCCCAGTTTTCAACCACACCTGCCCAAAAAGCACACTGAACCTGGTCACTGTGGCAAACAAAAAAGAACCCAGCTTTTGCAAGTTCTTTGGTATCGATGAAATCCTTTGACCACCTTCCATTGAACGTCCTTAGGCTAACATCCTCTCGTTTAAGACCAGTGAGTTTTTCTTGCGACAGTAAAGGCAGGGTGGTATATCTTGATTGTTGCAGACGAAAATTAATATATTTTTGACTAGAGATTCTTGATCCCATGTGTCGCTCACAAATGTCATAACCTACAGTTAAAGCAGGAGGTTTCACTGGAATGTTTCCCACATCAACTCCTTGAACAAAAGGACATGTTTCGAAGCGTCTCCTAAGTTCCATCTATTTCAGACTCTAGTACACCACCTGTGTGATAAATTTCCATTTAATATGTCTCTAACTCTAAAAAGATTCCGGTTCAACTCTCTCTCTATCTCCGACTTCTATAAAAACCTTATCTACCTACTTCCAATTCTAGCATACTGCTTATGAACCTCGTAGTAGTGTCTGTGTCTGAAAATTCCTGTTCTTACATCTCTAACTTTTGAATAGATATTCTAAATGATGGAGTTTCTACCGTACCCTAAAAATACTGGAGACATAACTGGGTAGTTCAATGAACTATTTTTATTGAAATAATAGAACGAACAATACTACATGTTGTTAATATTGTCATAAAAATTAGAATGATTCAAATCCACTTAAAAATAATTCATCATGTTTTATCTTGACATTGCGCTTATTTCATTTCGGGGTTACGCACGAATTTTAACCTGCTTGCATCTATAAGCTCATCACACATTTCAGCATTGCTTTTATTTTGTTCAATGATGGTTACTGTTGATAAACTCCCAATGATACTATTAACGTTCACCGATGCTTTGCTTTTCGTTGAATTCTCTTTAATTTCGTCGCTGAGATTATCTGCTAATGTCATTTTTATTTTACTTGCGATTTCTTGGTCTATTACAGCACTATTTTTATGCAGGTAACAGTTTCAACATGTAGACAGGATATGGTTAATACTATTGGTAGAACAGTAGGTCCTTCTTTTTTCCTTTTTCTTCGGTTGAC
Source organism: Artemia sp. Qi Xiang Cuo (assembly GCF_049724085.1). Taxonomy (NCBI): domain Eukaryota; kingdom Metazoa; phylum Arthropoda; class Branchiopoda; order Anostraca; family Artemiidae; genus Artemia; species Artemia sp. Qi Xiang Cuo. The sequence goes on along the minus strand of NC_142812.1, from coordinate 8,753,300 downwards.
TTCTAATACCAGAAAGATGGCGATAGGATCTATCAACAGGTAACGTGTTACCAGAATCATAAGCCAGAAGTTACCCCTCGTCATCAACTATTAGTCTCAGACTTGCATTCTCTTTGAGTGCTATCATCTCTGGAAATGTTATTCTCGCATATCCACCGTCATAAGTGTTGAATTTTTTCGATACTCCAAAGGAATCTAATCTCTCACTGTTACGACAACGCACACGTTCATTTCCAATAGTGTTACCACTAGTACTTATTTCATAGTTCAAATATTTGCGATTGTCTATATTCAATGCTATGACAACTTTATCATTTATACCCACTTTCTTTAAACATTTCATGTTAACTTTTTTTAAACATGATGTAAGTGTTTATCCTTCTAATGTACAAATAAACTGTTCGAACTAAGTAATGTCGATGACGATCAAAAGAGTATCACGGGGCCAGCTGCATAGCAAAAAAACAAAAAAATCATGCTCACCACTGATTACGTAATGATATTCGTCAAATGCGCATGCATTGCGCAAGCGATTTCTCTATCCGGTGATTTCATAAGACACTCCTGAGGATCCATGTACTCTTGGAATATTTAATAATATTTTAAAAATATCAGGTATGATTTTACTTTCATTTCATATTCTAAAAATTACCATGAAAAATTCATATTTTGATGAAAATATTTGATATTTTGAATAATACATTTCCTTTTTTTATATTTTTTTTATTTTCGTTTATTTTTTTTTTATTTCTAATCTTTTTTTAATTTTTGTTATTCATTTATTTTTAATTTGAATTTTTTCTGTCATCACCATGCAACAAACGTCATCATGAAGTTTGATTTATTGGAGATAGCTAAAATTTTATGATGACTTCAGTTGCAACTGGGGTTCGTTCTATGCTATATGATTACAAACCAGAAAAATCCTACGGCCTTTTCTTCTTTGAAACAGTAAGAGACGAACCTCAAACAATCAAGTAGCTAATGAAGTCCAATGTATGCAATTGTTTGTTATTCAAATTATCGTCTTTTAATGTAAATCGAGTTCAATTCTCGGTATGAGAAATTTTTACTTACGATGATTTCTTAACGAAAATAATTAAAATAGTCATCTATATAATGATTCCTTTTATTGCTTCAGTTACTACAAAACAAAAAGCAAAAGACCTGAAAATGATCTGGTCTCCCGGACATGCATATATACTAGATAATGAAATGGCCGATAATGGTGCCGAAATTGCTAGAAAGTCGTTACCGCTAAGTGCCTTGAACTCTCATCCTTCAAATTAAAAAAGTGAACCTCATAGCCGCTGGGTTGCGGTAACTGTTAATAATACTATTGAACATATGATTGATATTGTAAATTTTAATACTAAACAACTTCGGTCCTTACATTACGTCATATATTACGTCCTATATGGTTATTAGTACACAATCGGTGTTAGATCTTACGTCACGTCACTTATTACTTCATATATGGTTATGATTGCTTAAAAAATCAAATATCTTTGAAAATATGAAAAGACATCTAAAATGCAATTTTTCGTTAAAAGTTATTTTATTTTTAATTTGTTGTTTTTTGATTTAAAAAGGCACTAGAAATTTTAATTTCTGTTCAAATAATCCCGCTCGCAAAATTATACGACCTCTGGGTCGACACGATCACCCCTGGAAAAAAAGCAAACAAATAAACACGCATCCGTGATCTTTCTTCTAGCAAAAAGTACAAAATTCCACATTTTTGCAGATAAGAACTTGAAACCTCCACAGTAAGGTTCTCTGATACGCTGCATTTGATGGTGTAATTTTCATTAAGATTCCATGACTTTTATGGGTATATTTTCCCTTTTTTTTAAAATAAGGCAAATTTTCCCAGGCTTGTAACTTTTGATGGATATGAGTAAACTTGATGAAATGTATATATTTAAAATCAGCATAAAAATCTTATTCTTTTTTATGTGTCTATTGATATTAAAATTACGTTTCTTAGAGTTTTGGTTGCTATTGCGACGAGTCGCTCTCACTATGCGGTTCGTTACCACGAACTGTTTGATCAAACAAAAGCAAATAACCTGAAAATGGTCTGGTCTCCCGGACATGCACATACACTAGATAATGAAATGCCCGATGATGGTGCCGTTATTGCTAGAAATTCATTACTGCTAAGTGGCTTGAACTCTCATTCTTGAAATTAGAAGGTGAGGCTCATAGCCGCTGGGTTGCGGTAACAGTCTATTAAGAATGTACTATTGAACATATGATTGGCATCGTAAATTTTAATACTAAACAACTTCGGTCCTAATATAAAACTAATTTTAAAATTTTCAGGTATTTTTCCAGTTTAAATTACAAGATTAAAATTATTGCTCAGATACCATAAATGTTTCTGCAGTTTATAACTTTATCAATTCTGAACTAAAACTAAAATAAAATAACATTTTTTTTCAATTTTTACGTAACGTTAAACCTAGCTTTATATATTGTTATTATAGCACAATCAGCGTTATATCTTGTGTAACATCACTCATTACTTCATGTGCGGTTATGAATTTTTACGATTCCAACTACATTTGAAAATATGAAAAGACATCTAAAATGCAATTTTTGTTAAAAGTTATTTTATTTTTAATTTGTTGTTTTTTGATTTAAAAAGGCACTAGAAATTTTAATTTCTGTTCAAATAATCCCGCTCGCAAAATTCTACGACCTCTGGGTCGACACGATCACCACTGGAAAAAAGCAAACAAATAAACACGCATCCGTGATCTTTCTTCTTGCAAAAAGTACAAAATTTCAGATGTGTGCAGATAAGAGCTTGAAACCTCCACAGTAGGGTTCTCTGATACGCTGCATTTGATGGTGTAATTTTCATTAAGATTCCATGACTTTTAAGGGTATATTTCCCCTTTTTTTGAAAATAAGGCAAATTTTCTCAGGCTTGTAACTTTTGATGGATAAGACTAAACTTGATGAAATTTATATATTTAAAATCAGTATAAAAATCTGATTCTTTTTGATGTGTCTATTGATATTAAAATTACGTTTCTTAGAGTTTTGGTTGCTATTGCGACGAGTCGCTCTCACTATGCGGTTCGTTACCAAGAACTGTTTGATAAAACAAAAGCAAAAGACCAGAAAATGATCTGGTCTCCCGGACATGCACATACACTAGATAATGAAATGCCCGATGATGGTGCCGATATTGCTAGAAATTCATTACCGCTAATTGGCTTGAACTCTCATTCTTCAAATTAGAAGGTGAGGCTCATAGCCGCTGGGTTGCGGTAACAGTTAATTAAGAATGTACTATTGAACATATGATTGGCATCGTAAATTTTAATACTAAACAACTTCGGTCCTAATATATAACTAATTTAAAAATTTTCAGGTATTTTTTTAGTTTCAATTAAAAGATAAAAAGTATTTCTCAGATACCATAAATGTTTCTGCAGTTTATAACTTTATCAATTCTGAACTAAAACTGAAATAAAATAAAAATTCATTTTTCAATTTTTACTTAACGTCAATCCTAACTTCATATATGGTTATTAGTGCACAATCAGCGTTATATCTTACGTCACGTCACTCTTTACTTCATATATGGTTATGATTGCTTAAAAAATCAAATATCTTTGAAAATATGAAAAGACATCTACAATGCAGTTTTTTGTAAAAAGTGATTCTATTTTTATTTTTTTTTATTAAAAAAGCAACTAGAACTTTTAATTTCTGTTCAGATAAGCCCTCTAGCAAAATTCTATGACCTCTGGGTCGATACGATCACCCCTGGGAAAAAAAGGCAAACAAATAAACACGCATCTGTGATCTTTCTTCTGGCAAAAAATACAAAATTCCATATATATCCCTTATATATTTAAAATCAGTATAAAAATCCGATTATTTTGATGTGTCTATTGATATTAAAATTCCGTTTTTAGAGTTTCAGTTACTATTGAGCCAGGTCGCTCCTTACTTATATTTTGTTACCACGAACTGTTTGAAAAGAAAATATACTGAATGAACCTTTTACATAGAAGCATTGTTGTGCATTAGTTATACTTTAATGTAAAGGGGTTGAGGGACGTTAGACCCCTCATATTTAAGATAACCCGATATATATCACTGAAAATTAACAGATTAACATTATAATGTTAAAATTATAGAATTACATTATAGAAAACACGGATAGTTTTTTGAGAAGCGATACTAAAAAGAAATATCCTGCATGAAGGGAGCTGCCCACCTTCGCGTCTGCATGGCTCTCTTTATGGTAAAGTTCTATTTCTCTCCCAATACCTCTTTGAGGAATGACGAAACACAAGGGCTGTGGGAATGAAATACAAAGTATTTTTAAAAGACCTCAAAAGTAAAAGGGCTTACTGATTCCCTGTTTTTTCTTAAAACGATTATATTCTGACGATCATATTCTAGACAATGAAACCTTCTGGCTATATTTGGTGCAGCTTTGTAGAGTGCTATTAAGACTTTAGAACAAAGAGAAGGAGGTGGAGGGGGTAGTCCCTTCTCAAATAGTATATTAAGACAAGTAAAAAAAAAAGCTAGACAGGAAATCAAAAACTAGTGTAAATATTAAGCAAATGTAATACATTAACACAATCTAAACTGTAAGTAAGGTCTAATATAAAACTTATCAAAAACTAATAAACCCCACATCAAGTAACCTTCAGTCAAAAGATGGGTTTCTGAAGAGGAAATCAATTTTCAAGCTGTTCCTCATATGCCATGCTGAGAAGGGTTCTGGGGCTAGCATAAAAATAATCTGACTCCTCTATTCATATTCTAGTTCACATATTTTTTGCGTGGAGAGGGGTTAATTTTCCCCCGGGCACCACCATTCCTAGGAATGACCCTTATTGAAGGAACAAGCCGCCCGAGACTAACATAGCTAAGAAAATCTCCTCCTTCACCCCACTAGAGTCACAGCTTCACCATTTAGTCCTTCCTTTGTGGAGTTTCTGCTTCCTGAAATATTTTGTTATGACCTCTCCCTTCGCAAGTCATGCTTTTCTTTTGCCTTATCTGGATCAAAAATATACTTTTTGGCAGTTTATTGTCCCTAACATATAACCATAGACAAAATGAAATACCTTTTCTTGTCGTTCCAAAGACCACCCAGTGCTCATTTAAGTTTCACAAAAACGCATATAGACGTTTTCCTAACTTCAGGAGTTTTTTGCCGAAACTGTGCTCTTTCAAAATTTTGCAGCCTTAAAACAGACTTTTGAATAGCATGTTAGTATTGAGATTTCTGTATGTGTTTTTAGTCAATCACAATTCTGAGACCAACTGAATTTTAAAACAATTTACAATCGAAAAGCTTTATTTTAAGATAAATGGAATAAGCTTTTTTTTAAACTTTCCAAAATAATGCAGCCGTAAACCAGATTTTGAAATAGCACGTTAGCAGTGTGGTATGTATACGCATTTTTAGTCTAACTGAATTCTAAGACCAACTGAATTTCTAAACAAGTTACAATCAAAAATCTTTACTTCGATATAAATAAAATAAGCTTTCTGTATGCTTTCCAAAATAATGCAGCCTTAAAACATACTTTTAAATAGCATGTTAGTACTGGGATTTCCGTTTGCGTTTTTAGTCAAACACAATCCTGAGACCAACTGAATTTCAAAACAATTTACAATCGAAAATCTTTATTTCTAGACAAATAAAATAAGCTTTCTTTAAGCCTTCCAAAATAATGCAGCCATAAAGCAGATTGAAATAGCATATTAGCAATGTGGTTTCTGTAAGTGTTTTTAGTCAAACTCAATTCTGAGATCAACTGAATTTCAAAACAAGTTATAATCGAAAAGCTTTATTTTAAGATAAATCGAATAAGCTTTTTTTTTAAACTTTCCAAAATAATGCAGCCGTAAAACTGATTTTGAAATAGCACGTTAGTAGTGTGGTATGTATACGCATTTTTAGTCTAACTGAATTCTAAGACCAACTGAATTTCTAAACAAGGTACAATCAAAAAGCTTTACTTCGATATAAATAAAATAAGCTTTCTTTAAGCTTTCCAAAATTTTGCAGCCTTAAAACAGACTTTTGAATAGCATGTTAGTATTGAGATTTCTGTATGTGTTTTTAGTTTATCACAATTCTGAGATCAACTGAATTTCAAAACAAGTTGCAGCCTTAAAACAGATTTTGAAATAGCATGTTAGCAGTGTGGTTTGTATAAGCATTTTTAGTCAAACTGAATTCTAAACCAACTAAATTTCTAAACAAGTTACAATCAAAAAGCTTTACTTCGAAATAAATAAAACAGTCTGTCTTTAAGCTTTCCAAAATAATGCAGCCTTAAAACAGACTTTTGAATAGCATGTTAGTATTGAGATTTCTTTATGTGTTTTTACTCAATCACAATTCTGAGACCAACTGAATTTCAAAACAATTTACAATCGAAAAACTTTATTTCTAGACAAATAAAATAAGCTTTCTTTAAGCCTTCCAAAATAATGCAGCCATAAAACAGATTGAATTAGCATATTAGCAATGTGATTTCTGTAAGCGTTTTTAGTCAAACTCAATTCTGAGACCAACTGAACTTCAAAACAAGTTACAATCAAAAAGCTTTATTTTAGGATAAATGGAATAAGCTTTTTTTTAAATTTCCAAAATAATGCTGCCGTAAAACAGATTTTGAAATAGCATGTTAGCAGTTTGGTATCTATAAACATTTTTAGTTAAACTGAATTCTAAGACCAACTGAATTTCTAAATAAGTTACAATCGAAAAGCTTTACTTCGATATAAATAAAATAAGTTTTCTTAAAGCTTTCCAAGATAATGCAGCCTTAAAACAGACTTTAAAAAAGCATGTTGAAAATTAGGTTTGTATAACCGTTTCTAGTCAAACTAATTCTGTGACCAACTGAATTTCAAAATAAGTTACAATCGAAAAACTTTATTTCAAGACAGATAAAATAGGATTTCTTTAAACTTCCCAAAATAATGTAGCCTTAAAACAGACTTTAAAATAGCATGTTAGAAATTAGGTTTGTGTAATTTCAGTTTGAGCTTAGTATCTGAACTATAAGGAACTAACTTATGAACCTAATCGGATTATTTTTGTACTGTACTGTGTTAGATTGCGCAATTAACGTGTGGATTTAATTGTGAGGGATTGTTCACTTCACACAAAGTGAGATATTATTTATCATAGTGAATAATTTAGTTCCATAACTGAATATTTACTTTTGATCAAGTAGCCTTGAATTAAGACTGATTAACAGTTCGTGAATCTGTAGTGTCTCATCAGAATAAATGTCGGGAAAAAAGCAGCCCCCAAGGCTACCACCCGAGAAGGACACTCCCACTGAAACCCTTGGCCAGTCGCCCTTCCTACCTACTTCTAAAACTCTTTCTAGAACCTCCCCAACTACGCGGTCGAAAACAGTTAGCCACTTGTCAGGAATTCAGGGATTAGACACTGCTAATTCTAATGAAAGAGGTGAGACGCCTGGCAAAAAGAGGAAAAAGGATGAAACCCGTTCGCCAGTGATAGTGCAACCCCTCCCTTCAAGTGTCCCAGAAACTAGTAGTACAGATTACCCCAATTATTATATTTTCTCCATCAAGAAAATATGGCCAACCCTTTTCAAAAGATCGAATAATGCAAATTAGGAAAGCTGTTTTCTGATCGCCAAGGTAAATTTTGAACTTGTTTTCAAGCAGGACGAGTCTATTGATATTTAATTTACGTCTTCTCAGGCGGTAGATCATATCCTGTCAAAATACAAAGAAATAATTCTTGATGGCTCGAAAATTTTAGCCACAAAAAAAATGTGGAAAAGTTACATAAGTATGTGCTTTATGGTGTTGATACGAGTGTAAAAGTGGAAGAAATACAAACTGAACTAATAGATTCTTCAGGCCTTCTCATAAATCCTTCAACTGCAATAAGGCTAAGTTTAAACAAAGAATGAGTCCTTCACACAAGCCGTTCAATCCTCATTTCCTGCAAAGTTGAGATAACCAGAGAAATATTCTTGTACGGTATGTCCCTTTTTTATAAGATTTATAAGCCTAAGCCCCTACAATGCTCTACTTGTCTTGCCCACGGCCACAGAAAAAAAAACCACTGCAAACAGTCCCATCCGTCTTGCCTTAAGTGTGGGAAAACAGGCCATGCAATTAGTGAATGCCCTGAGTCAGACCCTTTCTGCAGAAATTGTAACCGTAAGGGACACAAAGCCCTCTAAAAATAATCTTGCCCGGCTCACCAAAGGCGAGTCGTAATCCTTAGAACATCGGATAAAATGAACCTACCCTACTCAGTTGTAGCTGCAAGAATCCCTCGGCAACCCACATTCCATCGGCCCAGTAGAAGCCAAGCAACAGCTGCTGTAGAAGATGCACATACAGTATCATTTCTTAAAGAGGCAAACAATGTTCATACTCAATGTATTAGTCAGTCCCCCCATGCCTTACCTAAGTTTACTTCAACATCCTGCCCCCCAAAAGATTCATCCGAAAGTTGCCAAGAATGGTAAGGACTTGCAACTTATCTCACAGTCAGTCACTTAATTGAGGTTAGTAATGAACCTGAGGAAACCAAAAATATTCTCAAGAAGAAAGCTATCACCAAACTCCTTGGCGATGACATCTTGCAAACAGCTATAGCTCAACTATCTTCCATCAAAAAAAGACAGATTCCACATCGAAGCTAGTTAAGCCTGTTGACTCAACTGCAAATCAAATAGGTGCCATTGCCCTAGTCAAAGGCAGGAAATCTAAGAAAAAAACGGCAAACTTTCCATCCCAGTCCAAAATTACCACCAATGATAATTCGTCGGCTGAAGAAGAATCTCAATATTCAAATCAAGCAAATGTTGAAACTTTGACCACAATGGATATTTAAATGTATACTATGCAGGATTTTACGTTTCTCACGAAAGTATCACTGTGCAATGAGGTTGTTTTTAACTATTACGATGACCAAAATAATTTGCGCAACAACCCCTTAGCTAGCCCTGATAGCCCCTTAAGCCATATTAACTGTGAAAATCTCGACAATTTTTATTTTGTAAAAAATGTAAAACCTAGGCTAATGGAAGATACCAAACTTAATATAATCTGCTTTAACATCAGAAGCATAAGAGATAAGTGGACTAATTTTAAAGATTTAATTTTAATTAACGGTTATGACGGTTTAATTAACGGTTTTGACTGCCCTTTTGACGTAATTGGAATAACGGAGACGTGGCTTTCAGAAATTGATGATACTAATGAATTTTCCCTTCCTGGCTTTCAAGCTATTCATATTGAAAGAAAATTGACCAAGTCCTCTGGTGGCATTTCTCTTTACATCCGGTCAAGTCTAAAATTCACCAGGCTATTACACTGTGAATCCTTATTCTCGCAACCTATAAATAATAGATGCATTTATTCAATAATTGTTGATATAAGTGTTGACGACAATTCTTTTATTTTTTCATTGTTTTATAAACCACCCTCATTTCCGACACCTTTCTTTTGTAATCTTTTTGATGACTTTTCTAGTTTTATTAATTTACCACAAAAGAAGGCAAAAGATTGTAATTTACTAAATGTTAGCAATAATAATGATTGTGATACCTTCTTTGAAACATTTACCTCAAGTGGTCTTCTTCGAACAATCCTTTTCCCTATTAGAGTTGATCCTATGAGGTCTACCGTTACTGTAATTGATAACATTTTTGTATCCACTTCCCTGGGAAACCACCTGTACTCCAAAGTAATAGTCTCTGGCCTATCATACTCCTTTCCAGTCTATCTCTGCTTACCTGCCTTATCAACTACCCACCCCTCCAGAACTAAGACTACTACTTTTAACAGACTATATAAGATTGGGACTATGAAACGGGGCACGGATTGTTGAATAACATTTGACGGGTCAAGGGTTTTGAATTGTCTGAATGTTAATTCAGCCAAAAATAGCTTTGAACAGGGACTGGGTGATCTTATCAGTTCAACCTTTCCAGTCTGTAAATCAAACCGAAAAACTACCTATATACACCCCTGGATGTCCAATAGCCTGATAATCTCTTCATACTGTAAAAATGACCTATATAAGTTAGCTTGCAAAACCAGTAGCGTTATTGACCTAACTAATTATAAAAAAATACAAAAACTTATATACTAAACTCATCCGTGAAGCAAAAAAAATTATTATTATTCGAAAATCACTCACTGCAAAGGGAACTTGCAAAAAATTTGGTCAACAATAAATGAAATTATTTCAAAAAAAGGAATTCACGATCTATACCTATTAACCTTAAGGACATAAGTGGCAGATTAATTGACCCAATTTCAGTACCGGATACTTTTAATAATTATTTCACCAATATTCTAAATGCTAACTCCTGTTCCCCCTCCGAGTCAGTACATCCTAGCAAGAATCCCAGATCCATGTTTTTCTCTAATAATAGTATCTCTCTCTAATAATAGTAGACCTGACTTCCTTGGGATAAGTAATAAGCTTCTTAGAACTGCATCTTCCTATGTCTGTGAACCCATTGTGCATATAGCAAACCTGTCTATGATCAATGGAGTCTTCCCAGAAATATTCAAATCAGCAATTGTTATCCCGATTCATAAAAAAGGCGATCCGTCTGATATAAGTAATTATCGTCCAATCTCACTTCTCCCAGTTGCATCCAATGTGCCCGAGAGAATTATCTTCCGACGTCTTTCTTCCTTTTTATTTGGGATTAATCCTTCCGATTCGTTGATTTCTTTTCATCAATATGGCTTCCGTTCCAAATTTTCAACTGCTCATGCACTAATCGACGCCACACAGTTAATCCGTTCCCAAATTGACCCTAAAAATACTGTAATTGGCTTATTTCTGGATTTTTCTAAGGCCTTGGAAATGGTTGATCACAGTGTTTTATTAAGTAAACTTAAGAACATAGGGATTCATGGAATTCCTTTCTCATGGTTCGGCTTTTATCTTTCTGGTAGAGTACAGAGTGTGAGTCTGGGTGGCATGACCTCGCATCCCCTACCTGTCCGGAGGGGCGTCCTGCAGGGCTCTGTTCTTGGTCCAATACTTTTTCTCCTTTATATTAATGATTTGGTTACAGGCCTGGGTCCATCAGTGCACCCAGTACTTTTTTCTGACGATAGCAACTTTTTCATCACCGGCCCGAATTTACCATCCGTCGTCACCTCTGCTCAAATCCTTCTGAATAAAGTACAGGAATGGTCTCTCCTTAACTGCATGACCATTAACAGCAAGAAAAGTCAGGTTGTATTATTTTGAACTCCTTACAAAAAAAATGAAGCTCAACAAGCACTTGGCCTAAAATATTCCACCAATCTCCTCCCGCAGGTCGAAGTTGCCAAGTTTCTTGGTGTCCACATAGACTCCTCCCTATCATTTGCAACACATGTTTCCTACATCAGAGCCATAATCTTGTGACAGGTAAGTATGATTAATCGTGTGAATGGCATATTGAGATAATTGTGAGAAAATTGAAAAAGAACAAGTCTCCAGGGCTCAATGGGATCACTCCGAGGCACTTACAGCACGGCACAGAACGTCTACATGAGTACTTAGCCTTACTATTCCAAATGAGTATCGAGCAGGGACTCACACCTGCCAGCTTTCATGGTTGCCAAACATCCAATATTCTGAAAAAGAATCGAGATCCCTTGCTTTGTAAAAGCTACAGACCAATCACAGTTTCATCGGTTATCAGCAAAGTATTTGAGAAGGTACTGTTGACCCAGATTACGTCGCACGCTCTAATGGGAGACAAACAACTTGGAATCAGAAATGGGTTGGGCTGTGGACACGCCCATCGGCTACTAAGAAGAATAATGAGGTCTACATCTTTAGTTAAAGAGCCACTCTTTGCCTGCAGTGTCGAAATTTCCGCTGCGTTCGATTCTGTCATCCAATCGCAGGCACTGTGGTGCCTCTTAGATTCAGGAGTCGACCCCCGCATTGTCCTTGTTCTCCATGACTGGTACTCCCACACGCATATTCGTCTAGCTTTGGGATGGGAAAAAATCACTGGTCACCACAAGCAAAAGCTTTCTGAACCCATTCGGCTCTTCAAAGGAGTTCGGCAAGGATCTGCTCTAAGCCCTGTCATCTTTAATTCTGCGATTTACTCTGTAACTTGATTCGTTCGTGGGACCTTCTTTTTGGAGGGCTTGGATCTAAGTTTCATTTCTTATGCAGATGACTTGTTGCTCCTAAGCAGCACGCTGAGGGTTCTAAAAGAGAATCTTCGTCTTTTAGTGACCCTATACAGAAGAATAGGACTACGAGTCAACATAGAGAAAAGCAAATTTATCGTTTTTAGCGGCACCAACTCGACCAATTCCAATCTTGTCCTTGACGGTATCAGAATCCAGCAGTCCCAGTCCCTAAATTACCTTGGTATCACGTATGGCCAGACGCCTAGGTCAACTAGAGGCTTGTTGGCTGAATCAGTCTGTAAATCTATCCGCTCAGCGTATGGAAAAGCTGTCAAATGCAAGTGGTCATTTAATCAATTTATTAAGTCAAAACTATTCAACGCCGTCGTCTCTCCTGCCATCTGGTATATATCAGTAGAATGCTAATAATGAATTCTATGGAAGCTATACCCACTACTCTTTTCTTCCTTATTGGTTTAATATCATGAAGAAGGTTTAACGGTGATTCCGAAGATATGATAATTTTGATTCTATGGAAGCTCGGCACCTTTTCAAAGAGATGAGAGTCCCCTCGCAATGTCGTCCGGATTCTACGACTTTATGTTTCATCCGGTTTTTCTGGTAGGTAATTCTATTCTACAGGGGCATTACACCTTTCAAAGAGATTTACACGCTTTTTAGTTCAAGGTCTATACATGTTTTTTTTTACCATCTATTTAATTCTACGAGGCCTCCATACAAACAGTTTGGGTATAATCTGTTTTGATTCAAGTTTTTCTGACACAATTAACTGAATTTCTATTTCATGATATACAAGTTTTTTTTTTAGGTTAAATCCGTGTCAGAAAAACCGGTGTGTCTTTTTTAGCTGCCAATATATTCAATTATTTTTTGTATATATTCAGGTTTTAAATTAGATTCTTCAACAGTTTTGAATAGTTTATTCAACTTAACACTACTGACATTTTTTGTGAATATTTACATAGAAAATGGATAATTCTAAGCAATTCCTGGTGAGTAAAATTTTCTCATTATTATAATAAAAAGAAATTGTCTTGTCATTAAGTTAAGGAAGAAATTCTTTCCTTGCACTAGAACTAAGGGTACTTATGCACTTAGAAGCCTATTGTTTTTAGGAGCTGAAACCTCTAAATAGTTCTCTTATAGGCTGAAATTTACGGTGCGATTTTTATCAAGATCAGTGGGTCTTTTTGGAGATGTTTTTGAAAAAAAGTGCTTAGCTTTCGATCGGTAATTTGGGATTAGAATAAAATGTTGATTCTTTTAATGTATTAATTGTTACAAAAGCTTCCTTTTTATCAAGATCAGTGGCTTTTTTTTTTAGGGATTTTTTTTAAAATAATTACACGACCGTATTACTTTAAGGTGCAATTTTTATAAATATAAGTTTGACTTTTTATGGATGATTTTTAAAAAGTGATTAGCTTTCGATCGGTAATTTGGGGTTAGAATAAAATGTTGATTCTTTTAATGTATTAATTGTTACAAAAGCTTCCTTTTTAGAGTTTCTGTTACTATTAACCTGATTTTTTACTTAATTATATTTAGTTACCATGTACTGATGGAAAATGTATTTCAGTGATATTTTAGATCATAGTAGCATAATGGTGCTTTTAGTCTTTAGAAGAAGAACCAAAACAATTTAGAATCTATGCTGCTTACCTTAGTTTAAGAGCTGAAAATCATTCTAAAAAATCTAAATTTGTAACAATGAGTATTTTATTTTGATAATACAGGAAAATACAAATATTTATTTAATTGAAAAAAAAAATTCCAGCTCCCCCTATTTTAACACCAGTTTTTTAATGCAAAAAATAGGCACATATTGCACCCTGTTTAAATCAGAATAATCCGTGGATTCTTAATCTTTATGACCCAAGGACCAAAATGGTCCCATTCCCCCTGCCAGCTTTTTAGCAGAAAGATAAGCATCTTGCTTGTAAAATTTCGTGGCAAACCCAGTTTTTGTCGAATTAAGATTCAGTTGCTCAAAAAAGTAATTGAAAACCCCTGATTTTGAAATCAAGATGTTTTTGACACTACTTTAGATGCCTAACATAAACTGAATTATTTTCCAAACCCAAAATGCATTTTTTTTTCATGCTAAATTTTTGTCTTTTTTTAAAGGTAGAAGATACTTGCTATAATGCCCCTCTGGAAAAGAAGGTGAGATGGAGCAAACCTGCACTAATGCAAACCACAAGGGCATCTATTATCAAATACACTGGTAGAATAACACATGACCTTAACCGGCCAATAGCCGCAAATCTTTTAATGTCAGGGTCTTCTGACACCAGTGTTTGCTCCACGCAAGTTGGAAGGAAGTTGAAAAGGGAATGGGCTGCTTCACATAATGCCTCAGCCTCATCAGATCAAGATAGGAGGGACACTCCTCTTCAAGCCATACCAGAGACTTCTGATGTACAGCCAGAATTTGTAAGTATATACATAATTTTTTCTATCCCTATTTTCAAAAATAAGGTAAATTTTCTCAGGCGCATAGCTTTTGATGAGTAAAACTTAAAATTTGTTTCTAAACTATTTCATTTTCTTTCATTAACCAAATTAGCGGTCTGTAAAGTAATGCTTATCACACATTTCTATAAAAAAAAAAATTACATTTTAAATTATAACCAAGATGAATTATAACGAAATAATACAGAATTTAATTTTAAAAAAAAAAAAACTATTTGAAAAAAAAAAAAAAAAAAAACGATTTTACATTTAACAGTTGGCAAGCATTATTAAAATTGTATTTTTTCGCGCATCTGCTCCTTATAAGATATCCCATCACTAAATTTGAATTTTTAATCCGTCCGACAGGTATAATTCGAATTTCAAGTGCTCCTTGCAAAGTGGGCTTTAAATAACAGGATGTCTATCTTGGATAAGCAATTAACACAGGAAAAAAGGTTTTTTAGTAATCTCCAATTATGTCTTCACAGTGTTGTCAAGAAACATTATTTGGGGGCGAACTCATTTCATCGAAACACTTAGGTGTTTTCGAGAAAGAATTTGAGGCTGTTCTATTTGAACAGTGTTGTGAAGTCCGATACCCCCAACTCGAAAGGGTATCGATCCTCCTACCTCGAAGGAAGCTCCCGGTTCCCAAGGGGTCCTCCCTGGGAGGGGTTTGGGGGGGGGAAGAGCTGTGGGAGGCGCTGCATGAAGCGCCGCGGGCCCGAGAAGCGCCGCAGGGATGCGCCGCGGGCCAGGAATGCGCCGCATGATGCGCCGCAGGGATGCGCCGCGGGGATGCGCCGCGAAAAAAAAAATGATTATTTTACATAAAAAATAAAACTTTTTTTTTCTACAGATTAAAAATATAGCACCACCACTAACACCACTGAGTGATGAAGCAAGTATATTTACAGAACCAATTCTGTCACCACCAGCAAAGTTCAGGGATGAGCCTAGACTACTTATAGGGAATTTGGAATGGCATAGAGGGATCCTTAATGATGTTTTTGGGGAAATGGCCAGCCTGGAGGACTTAACTTGCGATATTGAAATGCTTGAGGACCCAGAGTGGGCAGATAGTTTCATGCGTGAAGATTTAGGTGATGTTACAAGTAAATCTGAACCGGGTCCTCATAACGAAATTCTATCAGAGGAAAATACAGGCTGGCTTGCCCAATTGTCCCCAAGCACCTTGGAACAGGTACTAGGGACCCTCATGTCACATCCCCCCAATGTGATTGAACAGACTAGGAGTGGTGTTATTGACAATTCACTGTCACCCTCCTCCGCCATTCCACTTAATAGTATAGATAGTAGTAATACAACAGCAGCTCATTTTTCCGGGGACATTTTTAATAGCAACTTTACAATTAGTGAATTGAGTCCTGAACAAACAGGGTCAGGACATGAAAATAGTGCTACGTCCCCGGAATTGCCTGATTTTTGTCTGTTAGAATCTGCTCTAAGCCATTTGCAAACATACAGGGTAGATTTTAGCCTTCCCGAGGAAAACGTAAGCATTATTTTAAATGACCCCGTGAAAGTTCTCCATAGCTATATCGACAGAATTCGAGCACTTATTGAGATTCAGATCCAGAATTGGGGAGGTCGAGGGGGAATTAAAGCATCAGTGAATCAAAAAGTTTACTTAAAACACGGGACATCCGGAGACGTTTTTTATTTTAATTTTTCTACAGGCAACCAGACTTTCTAACCAGGTCTAAACGATTTTGAAGACAACTTTTTATACTTGGTAAAAAAAGTAATATAAACTTTGGATACATTTAATGAGAGGGGGAGTGGTTCCACAATTATATACATTGAGCGAATGGATCTGAATCTCAGTAGTTTTAAAAAAACCTTTATTTTAAGGGGGGCGGGGGTTGCTTGAGGAATAAAATGCCACCGAGATTTGTCGGCTACCAAAGGGGTTCAGGGTTTCAATTTTGAAACGGGACTTCAATGCTTTAAGTACACGTCTTAAGCGGCGGCCAATAAGACATTAAAAAATGATTCGTCAATGAAAAATCTCTACAGACTTGCACGCAACGGTGGAGAAAATTTCCCTAAAGTAAATTTTTATTGTTTAGAGGGAAAGTATCCAGTGTCCTTTAAAGAAATAAGCATATTCTACAAAGAAATTGAAAATCTTGGGGTGGGGGTGGTTGTTCTCCAGTATGACACTGAATTTGTAGATGGGGGAAAAAAAACGGATAAAAAAGGGGTTTTGTGCTCAGTGAGGACACCGATGGTGGAAAATGTTAAAAACCGTGTATGGGTTATTTACGAGCCTCCCAAAGATGTAAATTCCTATGGCAGTTTTTTCCCCGTAACGGCGATCGATCGACTCTTATGTCAAGGCACGACCTAAAAAGATTGTTTTTATTTTCCTATGTGGTTTTCCTCATTTACATCCGAGCAAACATTTTCAGACCACGTGGGACAATGCAAAATTCATGGAAATCAACGAATAGAAATGCCGGCAGAAGGCAAAGACACTTTACAGTTTAAAAATTTTCAAAATTCTCTTCTGCAATCTGATAAAGTGTCTTTGGATTGTGAAACAAGACTGGTTGAGGTATCGAACCCATCAAGGCCAAATATAGTCAAGGAACACAAACTAGTTGCGTGTTCCTATGCACACACCCGTCGCGACGCCAACAATAAAATGCAATTGGAAGAGTTTTTTTCACTATGGACGAGGAGGGCAGCATGGAAAAGTTATTGATTTCTTTAATAAAAACGGTAAACAAGGCAATTTCACGATTACGTCATACCAATTATCCAATAACATTGTCAGATAAAGAGTAACTGGGGCTGGAAAAGGGGACACTTTGCTGGGTGTGTAGGGGTGCCCTTATCCCAAAAGACACGGTGCAGGACCCCAATCACCTTATTGACCCCAATTCAACGGGAAAAAGTAACTTTCTTGGGTGGGCTCACAATTCATGTAATTTAAAAGTTAAACAACAGCTTGTTCTACTGATTTTTATACATAAATCTGACTACGATCTGAAGTCTGTGCTACCTGTATTGACACATCTTCAAAGAAATGGAACGGTGGATGATGCCTGGGCGATAGACAGCTTTACGCACAAAATCATGCCTAAATCAGCAGAAAAGTTGCTTGTTTTCGAATTTATGTGGACATTTATTGACCCTGGCATTGAGTACCCAAATAAAATTTGCTTTTTAGATTCCTACAGTTTTTTTCCCTAATCATTGAGCGAATTAATTCAAATGCAGAAAAATGATGACGGCTGCAATGCTTTCCCTCTTCTCAAGCAACAATTTCAAAATGATTTATATTATTTGTTAACGGTCAAGGGCATATATCCTTATGATTATTATTGTTCCATGTCGAGATTCGCCGAGGAGACTATTCCTTGTATTGAATCGTTTTACGACAGTCTTTACGATCGTAGTTGCACCCCCGAGGAATACAGTTTTGCTTAAAAAGTTTGGGCAGAGGGAGGATGTAAAAATGGGTTTGACTACTGCAAGCTGTATTTGTCGAGTGACGTGTTAACCCTGTTAGACATTATGTGTAAAAATACAGATAAAATCTATGAGGAATTTAATCTTTTTGTTGTGTTTTTTTATTCTTTACCTAATATAGATTTATGTCATAGAATGAAATTGAGGTTTTGCATACGTGGTATACTTCATTCAATGGCTCTGATCCGGGCCATCTAGAGGTAAATGAGGGGGGGGGTGTTTTGGGAACGCGGTAAGGCTCGGTTGACATAGTAAACAGGGGGAGAATACGGGGAAAAAAACAAATGCAGTTTTTCTCGATATGAATTCTCTCTACCCCTCGGCCATGTCCCATTATGCACTACCTTACGGCGACTATAAATGGCTTAATGACCCTCAAGTTCCCCATTTCCCAAACATTGACAGTGTTGAGGAGAATGGGTCGGTTGGATGTTTTTTTGAAATTGATGGAGAGATACCAGCCGAGCTTCAAGATTCAGTAAAGGATTTTGTTTTCCCATGTATCAATAGACCTGTGACTAAGGACTCTTTGAGTCCTCGCAATAGGCGTTTAGTCGAGGTGGACAGATTGCATTGGGCGCCTTCAAAACAAAAACTTATTGCTGACCTTCTGCCGAAAAAAAACATAGTTGTACATCATGTAGCGTTAAAATGGATGTGTAACAATGGTTTCAACGTCACAAAGGTTCACCGAGTGCTCGAGTTTAGTCAAAAACCCTATTTGAAAACATTTGTTGACACTTTTGTCGGCAAACGTTCTGCAGCACAGACGAAAGCCGAAAAAGAAATTTATAAACTCATTTTAAATTCGGCTTTCGGCAAAATGTGTGAGTGTTCGCAATAGGAATCGTTGTGACGTTGTGACCGATCCAGAACACTGTGATCGAATTATTGCCGATCCGAATTACACTTCCTTTACATTCATTGGCCCGGACATGGTACTTTTGAATAGGAAAAAAAGGCGCATTGTCTTGAATAAAAATATTGCTGCAGGCATTGCTATCTTGGAGATATCAAAAAAGCTCATGTTAGAATTCTACTACAATGTGGCTAGGGTACAGTGGCCGGAAAAGGGGCAAGTAGAGGTCTGCTACGGTGACACGGATTCTCCACTGCTCAAAGTAAAAACACCAAATCTAATTGATGATTTGGCGCACGGTGAAATTATCAGTTCACGGATGGACTACCCCAATGGGAGTAGTGGTATTTACCCTGAGCTAGTAAAACTTCGGGTGCCAAGTCAGCTTTTATTTTTTAAATCTGAAACCGGGCGCGACTTGATTTCCCGGGGTATGTTTGTAGGTCCGAAGGTGTACTTTATACAGACATACGACGAGGAAATCAAGAAACGTTGCAAAGGAGTACCCACGCGCTATGTGGACAAGAATTTCGACATGAACATTTATAGGAATTGTATTGTTGAAAATGTAATTCCACGAGCCAAATTGTTGGCAATTCGTTCATTGAACTACAGGAACTTTACTGTAAATGTAGAAAAAATAGCCATGAGTACCATTTCCGACAAGGTCTATGTTTGTCAAGATGGTGTGACCACCCTCCCACTTGTACACTATTTAACTTCAGACCGGATCGAATGTTTTGCCCACAGGGAAAGTCTCGGTTTAAATAAAGTCCTGTAAATTATTTCCTAAAAACACCTTTTTGGGGGGGGGGGGCCTCGCGGCCTTTGGGGGGGGGGGGGGCTTCGCGGCCCGGGGGGGGGGGGCTGGCCGCCAGCGCGGGGGATGCACCGCCACCAAAGTTATCTTTTTTTTTTGGACTTAGAGCAGATTTTTTTTTTCAAGTGCCATCTCTCTAATTTAATGTTTTTTTCTCTATAAATAAATAAAAAGTGTTTTTTCTCTCTGTGTGTGTACCTATGTAAATGTTATTGTATTTTTTTATTATAAATAAATTTTAAAAAGTGTATTTTTTCAAGTGCTCTCTCTCTCTAATTTAATGTTGTATTTTTTTTTCTCTATAAATAAACAAAAAAAAGTATTGTTCATATGTGTATCAAAATTTAAGTTTTGTATTTTTTATTATTAATAAATTTAAAAAAGTGTATTTTTTTTTTCAATGTATTTTTAATTTTTTATGTGCATATAATAAAAGAAAAAATATGATTCTATATTCGTCTTTGTCTTTGTCTTCTTCTTCTTCTTGAAGAACAGAGTAGTAGTAGTAGGGAAAAATTATTTAGTCATTAGACAATTAGGGTCTACAGTTAGTTGTCCAGGTGAACTGTTCAAAGGAACATGTATCAATTTAAAACACCATTCAGATCGTTTCTGTGTGGGCCCTTAATGTCGGGCAAAACAACACTCTTAACTAAAATAATTAAATATTGTGATAAAATGTTTGTGGAAAAGCCGAAAAAAATCTACTATTGCTATAGTATTTGGCAGGAGTCATACAATAAAATAAAAGCAATTGTTGCCACCACCATGGGATCGATGCAGATACAGTTCATACAGGGACTTGATGTTTTCAACATTATTGAACCAAACTCTTGGCTGATCATTGACGATCTGGCTGAATCTATTGAACAATGGTCCCAGCAAATGCTGCAATTGTTCACTTTTCGCTCTCATCATTAACAGATTTCCTTTACTCTTTTTATAAAATATCTCTTTCATCAGATGAAATGTATGCGATCTCTTTCTTTGAACTGCAAATAATATATAATCTACAGATTTGTTCTTTATTCTATCTATCTAATAACACTCAATAAACAAATCTATCCAGTTGCACCTAAATTTCTGATCTCAGCATACAATCAGGCAACTAATAAACCCCACGGCTATATCCTATTCGATCTTAATCAAAATAAATCCGAGGATCTGCGTGTAGTCACAGATATTTTCGACAATGAAATTACATTATATCTCCCTGTGATCACTAAAAAGACCAAGTAGTCGCTATCATGACACTGAAAAAAATACATGAAAATGGACCTTTGTTTTCAGTTCTAAGCACTTCAAAACCTCCGCTTAGGAAAAAAATGCTCCAACACGGTATTGACAATGATTTCATTAATCTAATATCTGAACTTTGTTGAAATTTGACCGAGAGTAATGTTCAACTGCCAGAAGTAGTTAAGCAACTGGCAAAGCAAAATCGTTCCATTGTACGTACATTGGCCTCTAAAGAGAAAGGAAAGAATTTTAAAAAGAAACGAAGTCGTTTAACAGTCTTGTGCCTCTTCGCACCTGCACTGCCAAGTATTTCAGAAATTGTTAATAGTTACTTCTAGAAATATGTAGCACGTAACTGTAATCCACTCCGAACCACTCTTTCATCCGTGAAACGCTTTGTAAAAAAGATGAGTCAAGTCCACGACAATGAAACTGTTGATGATGATAAGAAACTGATTTTACTTCAAGATGCACTTCGCCGAGTCGGCAAACACTATCGATCAAAGCCCACGGCTGCTGCTGCTAATCCCAAAAAAGAATCATCTCCTCAAGAATCTACTGCTGGAACACAATTAAAGAAGGATGACTTGGATTCATTTTTATTGAAATTTGTAAATATATTACCCCAAAATTTTGGTGAAAAAATTAAACGACTCCTAACCTATCTCTTGGAAAGTGGTCAAATTCAAGTTGAGAGCAATGGGGAAAGGATTATAATTCAGGGCAAGAGCTATAATCTACTTGATTTAATGTATGACATGGTTACAAATCTTAAACGACAATTATCATTTGAAACTCGTCTATACAAATTTCTAAATACATTAAACTTCCCCAAAAGTCTTATTGGCAATTGACAAATTCTAAAAAAATTAAATGAACATGCATAATCATCATCAAAATTAAAATATGAACTTGAAAAAGAAGAAGAAGATTTTAAATCAATTTTGGAAAATACTAGCACACCACTGATGGCTAGACAAAAGCGAAGACGTATCAAGTCAACGTCCCCACCAGCAGCAGCCAGTATACAAAAGGGTAGCGGACGTTACACAACGTGTTTACGTTCAAAATGGCTGAAGTTCTGAAAGGTGTTTATGAAAATATTGGCGAGGCGTGGAGTCTAAGTTCCCTCACAACTCTTTCCAAAGTCACGGGTGTTTGCACTAAAAGTGTACAAGACTACCTACAAAATGAACCAAGTTACACTCTGCATAGAAATTATAGACTTTACGCCAACCAATATCGAAAAACTAAAGCATTTTACACATTGCACATAATTCAAGCATATATCTCGACTCTAGATGACATTCAAAGACGTCAAAATACGCCATACAGGTACATTCTACTTGTAATCAGGGTTTTTAGTCGCTATGCATACGCAATTCCATTGCGATCCAAGAGAGGTGTTGAAGTTGCTCGGGCCATTGAAAGTATTCTCGAAAAGGATTCATATAAAAAAATTCAAACGGATCGCGGTAGTGAATTTGTTAATCTTCATGTTGCAAAAGTACTAGAGGAATATAGTACACTGGTCTATCATAGTCACAGTCCTATAAAGGCTGCATTGGCCGAACGATTGATAAGAACTATTCGACTTTTAATTTAAAGATATTGTACATTGAAAAATACACCGGCTTTTATTAATGATCTAGATAAAATCATGTTGATTTATAATCATCGATCTCATCGATCATTGTCCAACTCTTTACCAACGGAAGTTCATCATTCGGATCATGATACAATTGACACCTTTCTTAAACAATATTCCAATGAATCAAAAGTCCAGAAGAAGAAAAATAAATTCAAGGTTGGTGGTACTGTTCGAACTAATAGAACAACTAATGTTTTTGAAAAGGGGAATTACTTGTGGTCCACTGAACTTTTTAAAGTGGCAAAAATCCTAGACACTAAACCCATAACTTATCGCCTGCGAGATACCAAAGATGAAGAGATTCCCGGCGGCTTTTATAACTATGAATTTCAAAAAGTTAAAAATGCTAGTGAAATCTATCAAAATGAAAAAATATTAAAGACACGTACTCGCAGGGATAAGAAACAGTTACTCGTTCGGTGGCTAGGATACAACTCTGATTTTGATTCTTGGATCGGTGTTGAAGATATTGACAATGCCCAATGATTTCTATGTAACTTTCATGCCCAACGTTTCCGATCCTCTCTACAATGACTTGAATACGACAAGTGATTTTTGGACAAAACTCTCCCCCGCCGTCAAATTTGACGGTGCATATGAAGTGGGTCTTGTCGACCGTATTCTCAAAAATACCTATGACATCCTGAGAAAGGATCGTAAATAGGAAATAAAAATTAGACCCTATGATTGGCCGCCACCACCAGGTGATCAAGAACAAATTCAAAAAATCAATTGGATGGATTATCCATATATTGAATTACCCTACGAGGAGCTCACCTGCATGAATGATTTCTGTCTTACTATAAATTAAAGAATTTCTCCTCGTAAAAAGGAGCTTTTAATTTCAACTATTAAAAGGAAGAGGGCAAGATCTACATTAGTTAACCCCTTGCAAATGAGAAGGTTATTCTCAGTGATAACTTAAAGGATGTTCTTGGCTTTAAGCTCAATATAATCAATGGTAGAAGTGCTGGAAACACTAATTTCATTTTTGCTGACTACCCACCTGCCTTCTCCACGGACACTTGTATATTTCTCTACGCTTCATTTGTGGAAACATCTCGGGTTGGTCATTCAAATGTTCTCCTCCTACGAGTTCTTGAACGAAAAACCAATCAAGAACATGTTCATCACCACAATATAAAGCCTCTTCAGTATATTCCCGTAAACACTTCCTATTTGGAACTCTGTCAGTTAACACTAAGAACTGAATTAGGTGATTCTCTAGCAATTTCAAAAGGCTTAGCAGTGATTACATGTCATTTTCAACCCATTGTCAACGACGATGACGGTACAATAATCTGAAAAATGAACAATAGAAGAATTCCATTTGTCTGTCCCGATATCGATTGTTATCTTGGTGCTTTGAGTCCACGTCAAATAGGCAATGAGTTGGACTACTACAAGGGACGTTGTACAATGTCTGGATATGGTCTTGGCAGCTGGTTTGCTAGGCTATTTGGTTCTACACTACCCCTTGCCAGAAAACATCTTGTACCTGCTTCATCAAATTTTGCTGCCTCAACACTACAGGACTGGGGGTCGGGCAAGAATTTAAAGGAGAGTTTTAAGGAAAATATTAGATCTTCAGCAAGATCTGTTGGTGAACAATTAAAATCTCGACAAAATGGGGAGGGATTGAAAAGGATGCGTTCGCGTCATTCACTCATCAGTCTCCACCCAGGCAGGAAGCAAAGGAAATCAACAAGGACATTGAGAAATAAAACAACGAAGGGCAATAAGCAGCAGAAGAAGAAAAAGAAAAAGATTGTTAGATCAAAGAAGGATTTCTTCTCTTAAGATGACTTATCTCCCCCACAAGGAATCATATCCATCAATCAGTTCCTCATTGAATCTATTCAATGCTGAAAATGTTGATGTCAGTGTCAAGTATGGCTACTATGAACAATTTCACCCCCAACAACCCCTCTCGGAAAATATACATTTTCAAATATTTTCCAATGAAGACTATTTCATTGATTTGTCGTCAACATTTATTGACTTAAATGTTGTGGTGAAGAAAAAGTCAGATAATACAACTCCAAATGCCGGCGATGGTCTCTCCTATGAAAACTGTATTCTACACAACCTATTCAAACAAATTAATGTATTTATTAACGGAACATTGGTGAGCACTAGCAATAATTTATCAAACTATGCAAGCTACATGCAATTTATGATGATGACGCCAAAGGCATACAAAGAGTTGAGAGGACAATCATTGGGCTATGAATATCGATCAGGTGTTGATACTGACGGTGAGTTGACTACTGCAGTGACCCAGGAGTATCATCTAGTTGGAAAATTAAATCATGAGATATTCGATATATCCCAATGGCTAACCCCCAATGTCAAGATTGACATAAAGTTACAGCTGGCCCCATAGAATTTCATTTTGAGAAAAACACTTCCTGTAGCACCCGATGCAAATGTCATTATCACATCGGCAATTCTCCACGTCCGAAAACAACAGGTTATGAGTTCTGCTGCATTGGCAGTGGAGAAGCTAAGAGCCAATGGTAACAACATTAAACTTCTTGTCCCCCACACAATCACCAATCAACGTCACATTGCCACCGGCTCTCGTAGCTATAGCGATTCACCATTTATCAATGGAGAAAACCCATCAAAATTGGCTTTGGCCTTTGTGAAGAGTGGCAGTGCCGTTGGATCCTGGACTGAATCCTTCCATGATTTTAATTTTTTCGATCGATCTAGCCTCGTGTGTAAAGTGAAAGGTAGTCCACTCTACACTCTATCGTTTGACAAAAAAACCTCTAGAACTCTTTACGAATTGACCATGCCATCACTTCATTATGACTCTCAAATATTCAAAAATGGACAAACTGATTCAATGTTTTCGAAAAATCATGGGGTTGTTTTTTTGGACTTTTCAGGCATGCCAGGTAAGACCATAGTACGAAATGGAAATGTACTTTTATAACATACATTTTCCACTAGTCTGGCTGAGAATATCATACTTATATCGCTAAGTCAACGTGAAACCTCTATGGAAATCATCCCCGACGGCATTGTTCTACTAGACCTAGTACAATGAAAAAAAACCAAATAATCACCGGGTTTAGTATGGATCCATACATGTCCCAGTACAAGTCCTGTTGCATACCCTCGGACTTCATTGAAAAAATTCCAAGTGTTAACAATACCCTAATCATTGTTAATAGCAGTCCATCGACTTTGAAGACCGGCCATTGGCTATGCATCTTTCAAACAGCAAGGAATATTGAAGTTTTTGATCCTCGTGGCCTATTGTATAGATTCTACGCTCTATACATCAGCAACTTTATTGAAAGAAGGCGGGAAACTATTATTCAAAATCGACGAAGTGTACATGATTTAGCGACTAAGACATGTTGATTCCATGAGCTACCTTTTTTCATGTTCAGATGTCGTGGCTACACCTACAAGCAGTTTCTCTATATCTACGTTGACTTCCCTAAATTGAATGAATTTCGAGTGGATACTAGAATGAAAATTTTATTTACTATTTATTTTATTTCCCCGATAATAAAATTTTACTAAGATTTACGTTAAATCGTTTATTAATAGAAAAAAAAATTATATAATAGATAAAAACAACTTTTCTACTCTTTAGGTTTCATCCACTACTACTAGGTGTTTGTCGACAACAACTAGTGCAGGTAGATTATCTGAATTCACAGTGTACTGATCCTGATGCACTGCAATTTCAGGGTCACATTTTCTACAGTAGAGTGTAACTTCACTCTTGTCATATCTCTTTGTATAGTCAATGATACTCTTATCATTCATTCTATAGAATTCACATGTTTAAATTTGCCTATTTGAAGCAATTTCATAAACAGTTTCCTCAAGTGTCGAATCACATTCCGTGACAGCCAAATAAAAATCAGTGGGTTTATAATCACAACACCCAGTGTCTTCACAACGATGACGTAGAAACCATATTCTTTTGTTGTTCCAACAGTTGAATCGTTGACCCGGGTCCTCCTCCCAGAACAATCTAAAACCACGACGAGACCAATATCGTACTAGTACACTAAATTCCCGGTCAGGATTTCTTCTAACCATACCGGGATACGTATTCTCCCACTGATTAAATTTATCATAATGGCAATTGGAGCATAGGTAGCCACTAGGAAGAGAGTCACACACCTCTTCAAAACATGAAGTACAACCTTTAATTTGTACAGCATATCCTCTATGCAATTTACACGGGTTGCATAATCTACACTTTTCATCATACTCCTCAATCATTTTGCAATTCTCACATGATGACCAGCTGCCCAGTGAGTACATACATAACGGACATGTATGGAACATTTTGTCATGTGTTGACACTCTCACTACCACAATGAAACTGAGCTAGCAACAAAAAAAAATTGTCTGAGAGAGAGAGAGAGGAGTAAATCATCCTTGAGCACCATCTTTCTTATGAAAAAAAGTCCTAAATTTCTAAACTAATGTTTAAGAGCATATCCACAATATCATTTTGTCGTGTCGTAATCAATATATCAATAAATTGTGTAAATGCATTTTGAACACGCTCTAAAATCTTCAGGCAATAGTCTACTGATGAGTAAACGTTTTTGATTATATTAACCAGTATTCACCAATAAAATATCTTCCATTGAATAGAGGACCCTAGAAAATCATTATCTAGAACCAAACATTCGTCAATAATAAATAGATTCAACATGATTCGATCTTTCTCGAAACTATCCATTTTTTTTTTAGGCCTAACTCTCTCACGATCAACTTCAGACTAAACAGAATTTCTTTTTTCTATTCTAGAAAATATACGCTTGTCTGCTATAGAAAAAGAAAAAAATGCCATTGATTTAGAAACAGTTTTATTGATCATAATTACAATAATAATATTCACTGATGCATTTTGTTATCTTCAATATATTTCGATAGGACATCTAATGCTGACCAAAGTTTATTTATATGGAGAATATTTACTTTTCCAGCAAAACACAGCTGCTCCTCCTGCTTAAATTTGCTTAATGATATCACGTATCTAGCATACATAGTGTCCCATTCAAGACATAGTCTAAAGCCAGCAGTTATTTCCACAGCTACATTAGGTACTCGTATATCGTTACTGCTGCTGCTGTCGGTTCCATCATTAATCTCCAATAATGTAAATGCACCACTCATTTTTTTTTTCGCCACTAATATCCTTGCAAATTAAAACTATTCTCTTTGAATTCAATTCTCTTACTAATATGAATTGTAAAGAAAACTATTCCTTTTATTCAAATCCTAATCACCAATCAAATTATACTCGTTCCTCTTGGCAAAGGTGTAATGACCTGTAGAAATGTTTACCTACCAGAAAAACCTGTTTGGTACAGGGGCGTACGCAAAGTATATAGCTTCAAGCAAATTCTATATGATATTTCAAATTGCTACAGCTTCCATAGAATCCGGACGACATTGCGAGGGGATTCTCACTCTCTTTGAAAAGGTGTAGAGCTTCCATAGAATCCAAAGTATCATATCTTCGGAATCACCGTTAAACCTTCTTCATGATATTAAACCAATAAGGAAGAAAAGAGTAGTGGCTATAGCTTCCATAGAATTCATTATTAGTATTCTACTTATATCACCCTTGTGAGAAATGTTGTACCTCACCGAGCGTCGAAAAATACGAACCACGTACTACAGATTTGCAAAATTTTTGCTGAGACTTCCACTGAGATTTTCTAACACGGAGATCTCATCCATATATGGAATCCTTGATCCATCAACCAAGGTGATTGATCTAGAACGGAGAGCCTCAAAACGATCCCTCAGTAAACTCTACGACTCACCGCTGACTCAACTGTTTCTGTGAATGAATTACCTGTATTTAATTTTTAGTGTTGAACATGTTTTTCTTCATTTTTTGTTTCATTTTGTACTCCGCTTTTTTTTTCTCCATTTCTCCATTGTAAGCGGGCATAAATAAATATATATATATATATTACTCTTTTATTTACCCATATATCTCATTCGGTGGATCTGTTTGGGGCAACACTTATCCTTCAGTTACCAATAAATTAGAATCTGCCCAAAACCGTGCCATAAAAGCAGTTTTTCGGCTGCCCCGACTACATCCCACCCAGGACTTGTTCTCCGATTTTGGTACTATCCCTTTTGAACAAATCATTAAAAATTAAATTTATCCCTTACATACTCCGCTTACCATAAAAACCTTCCTCCCCAATTATTATCTTATTTTAACTGCAATAATTCTGAAGGCCTCTGTCTCCGTTCATCCAACCGGTCCTTTAGAGTACCCAAGTGTGTCTCTAGCTCCGACCATCGATCTCCCATTTATAAATCTATACTTCAATGGAATATGATACCCTCCAGTATCGAGCTATCCACAAGTTTTCGCACGCTGTATAACAATGTTACTAAACTTTGATATAATAAATCTCTAAATTTTTAATCAATTTGCTTTAATTTACCCGTGTTTTCTCTTTTTTTACAGTTTTTTCTTTTTTTTTTCTTGTTCGTTTTCCATTTTTGTTGTTATGGTCCTCAACAAGTTAGCTTCCAGGATCCTTATTATTATTGGTGTTATGTTTCATATTTTTTTATTTCAATGAATTGAATTGAATAGCCGTTTTTAGTCAAACTCAATTCTTTGACCAACTGAATTTCAAAATAAGTTGCAATCGAAAAGCTTTATTTCAACATAAATAAAATAGTACAAATAAACTTACCATAATAGTCTAGCCTTAAAACAGACTTTAAAATAGTATGTTAGAAACACAGTTTATGTAATTATCCAGTATGATCATTTCCCTATCTCACCCATTATAAAAACCCGGACCGGGGTGCGAGTGCTCCGGAGAACGTTTTTGCAGATATAAACATAAGCGGCATCAGATCTTTTCACGGGTAGACAAGTCAGACGCGAAACAATCGGAAATAAGTGGAACTCCGCTATTACCAATAGTGCACTTTGTAACCATTTCTCATTGATAGACGCAAACACACTGATCCATAAGTGAAGAAATAAGTGGGATGAGCTTTTTGTTCGCACCGAGAACGAAGACCAGAAATGATCTGCGATAAACTTATTGGATAATTCTATAAACTGTGGTTAGAAATTAGGTCCGTATAACTATTTTTAGTCAAACTCAATTCTGAAACCAACTGAATTTCAAAACAAGTTAGAATCAAAAAGCTTTATTTCAAGATACATAAAATAGGCTTTCTTTAAGTTCCCCAAAATATCGTGTTCCTCCAACTTTACAACCCCGGGATATTTTTTTCCCTCCCCCATCATAAACTGCACCCATGATACTGTCTCTCTCAATATTGCGACAAAGCAAACATGCTTTATTGCTGAAAAAATATATAAAATTTGGCACCGTACTATAACCGAAAAGTTTCAACATTTTGTTCCCCCTGCATAACGAATTTTCTAACAAATGACGTAACGTAAAATTATGCCTTATCGTAGGTGAAGACAATCAAAGACTCGGTACTTATATGATATACCCCTTACTGCTCAAGGTGTTCATTCATTGACGAATTGCAGAACTGTTTTTTTGTTAGTTTCTTTCAGCTTAGCTTGAGACAAACAAGGACAAGTGACACCCCCTCCCCCTATAGATATTCTGGTTATACAGTGCTTTCCAGACCAAATTCTTGATTACAACCAAGGCCGCATTAAACTATTTATTTGTTACAACAATAATATGTTTTAATTGTGATTGCTATACTGTCTCTAGTTTTTCCGTTTTTGTTTCTCCGATTTTCTTGTTTGATTTTCTTATCCAATTTTCTCATCAATTTTTTTATCCGATTTTCGTATTTGCTTCGGTGGTACTATTACTAATCAAGTTTTTGAAATGAGGTATTTAAATTGATCGCAATTTGAATTGGGAGAAACACAGTGAATTTATATCATCCAAGGCAGCAAGAGGCCTAGGTTTGCTTCGTCGTTTTCGCAATTTTCCCGGTCTCAGCTTTAAAGATTATTTATAATACTATTATCCAACCTTATATTGTATATGGGTGTGCTCTTTGGGCAAGAAATTTTTATGCTAATTGCAGAAGAATCCAGACGATAAAGAACAAAGCAGTTCGTCTTTTTGGGGAAAGTTCTAATCTTAATGAAACACTTATTTGTTGTTCCCATTTTAAAATTTTGAATGTTGGTCAGTTACGGGATCGCCAGTTATTAACACTGGTATAGCAATGTTTAAATGGTATTTCGCCAGCTCATTTTGTGGATATTTTTTCTATTAATTCTGACTATTATTCTTATCATACTAGGAATGCGGATAAACTAGTATATGAGAAGAAAAATACAGTGAGGTCAGCTCATGTGCTTTGTCACATAAGTGTAACCCTCTGAATAACCTCATGGACAGCATTAGGGGCTCTGTATCAGTTTCTTTATTTAAATCACAGGTCAAAAGTTCCTACTTGGTAGAGATGCAGGGTGAGATCAGGTCCCTTGTGAGGTTTTTTTTCTTTCTTCTTCTTATTATTTTTTTCTTCGGTTATTTCTTAGTATATTTATTTATATGTTATTGATTATGTGAATTAAATAATTAATTGATTCACTACACACAGGTTATTTGACTTTGTAGTAGTGACTATGTTCGTTTAATTTGATTTTTTTTTTGAATTGATCTATAAAGGAATCTCTCTCTCTCATAACTTGTGCTGTGTCATATCTTGTTTACAATTTTTTTATTTCTAGGTCAAAGAGCCTGCATTGAACTGGGGATGGAATTGATAATTGGTCATATAGTCATTTTCTCAGCAGCTTGCCTCCTAGAGCTTTCTATTGCCTTAATGTCGCTTCGTGGGACTATTATGGAAAGCCAACTTAGAAAACCAACTATCCCGTTGCTATATATTCGCTTTAGTAGGTATTAAAAAATATTTAATATGTGAACAGGGGTTACCAGAGACTTCTATCAGTGGTAAGGGTCCATCTTAGGCCTTTGTTAGCTAGCCTAGACTATTCGGTACTTATTTAGGTACACACGCGAGAAGTGAAGCTTGGTTAATGATAAAGAAATAAAAGAAAGTATTATAAAAATATAATAGTTTAGATACAAATTTGGGCTATATATTTTCACATTAGGGGTGGGGGGGAGGGGTAAAGCATAGCATATATTAAACACTAGGTTACTAACCCAACCTAGCTACCTTTTCCCCACTAAACCCCCAAAAAATAAAGTTTAAATATAGTTCCCGGAGTGAGAAACACCTTATTTATTCAGCGTCTCATAGGAATTACCGGGTAATGCTTATTTGATCTGCTTTACTCGAGTGGCTATCTCGCGTGTTTACCGGCTACTAAATAAGTACCAACTATTATTAGAGCTAGAACACTAAATTTAAGTGCTTATAGATGTATTTGCCATAAGTTAAACTATACAAAAAGCAAAAGAAAGATACTAAAAACATTTTTTTCACTCTCAATCAGTTGATGACTCTTTAACATTATTGACTTTAATCTTATTTCTTTCAGAAACAGAAGGGTATCTAAGACATTGTAAATTGAAGCTGAATAGCAGAGTGACAATCAATTATATTTCGTCCCAGACTGGCTCATACATGACCCAGAGCTTTTTCGGTTCAATAATTTTTCGAGGAAAAACAAAAAATCACTTTGAAACTACACCAAATATTTAGGATTGACGATTTAACCAAAGGGAAAAAGAAATAACTTTCTGTAATTATGCGTTAAAATATGTTATTTGATTTCATTGCTTTTGCCTGTGGCGTATTTTTGCAACTCAATCATATTACTTCCTCCCAGAAGGAGAAGCCCTAACACCGTCTTTTTAAAGCTCGACTGGTTCCTGTGTGCAATTTTAACAGTTTTTGAGTCACAAGGTTTTTTCAAAGTAAATTCTCTGTTTCTGTATACTTGAACGTTTCCTAAAATATATTATTCAGAAAATCTCCGCTATAAATTTTAGGGAGATAAGGAAAATTTTAGGAGAATGGTTCTATGGTGCTACGTGAATAAATACTGCCCTATTTGCCACACAGATTGCCTTGTTTGTTATGAACAGTTACCGTATTTGCCTCACAAACATTTTATGTAAAAGAGTAAGAAAAAACCCAGGTGAAAAATCTTTGTTTATTAGGATTTGTATTTCTGTTTAGGGTTTTATTCGTAGGAATGTGTATTGTATCAATATACCTTTAGTGATAACACTGAAGTGAGCTTTTATTGAGCAAACAACGCACACTGAACATCAACTGTTTAAGCAACGGTAGACAGAAACACAGAAACAGAACAGAGAAATAGATTGAGAAACAACAAACAGACACAGAAAAAGTAAAGGTAGACAGGGAAACAGAAGTCAGTGCAAGTAAATAAATGATTTCTTCGACCACATACTTTCCATTTATGTTTAAAGTGAAAGGAAACTAATGAAAACGGGCGAAAGCTTTAGCAAAACAATGGACTTCGATTGAAATAAAACCCTTTTTATATAAATAATAGTAAAGTCAGAGTATTGTGGCATCACATTATTCCCTTATTCACTGATTTGATTTACTTGACTTCACTGAGTGACTTTATATCAATTACTTTTCGTTTTTGTATATTTTGCTCTTTTGTATATGTTTTGCATATTTTGCTCTTTGGTATTTCTTGCTTGCAAAATTTTGAAACCTACTTAGTAGTAGAAAGCTATCTTATACTCCAGGGGGGAGTCTATATTTGGGCATAGCCTCCCTAGGGAGAACACCTGTGCTGTCAGTCCCAATTTAGTCTAATGCTGACAGTTTCCGAGAACTTGATTGCGTAATCGATTGGGAATTTGGAACACCTGTGCTGTCGACCTCAATTCCCCTTTCGTGAATCAATAATTCCCCTTAGAAACAACCAATTAATTCCCCTTTCTTGACAGATCAATCAACCAATGACATCATCTGTCAGACATTAAAAATTTTGGCCTAGAAACAATTCTCCAGGAATAGATCCAAGTCATTAATGTCTTTGCCTCGGAAAAAATTCTACTGGTCGAACTCCAAAAGATATTTATAAACATTGCCATGGAAATAATTCTCCAAGAAACATCTTAGTGATGAATAGATTAACACGGGAATCAGGTTTCTTAGTAATTTCAAATGTGACAGCGCAGAGATGCCAATAAGAAAATAAAGACGCTGAAGTTACAATTAGGGCTTATTTGAGCAAAACCGTTGTAGACATTTTATGGAATTATTTCGGCGAGACCAGTTAGAGACATTTTAAAAGATGATTTTAAAAGAGGATTTTAGAAGAGGATTTGAAGGTGAAACTCTGTGGTCGTTACACTACACAAGTTCCATTTGAACAGTGTTGTGAGGTCCTCTACCCCAACCCCAAATGATCCTCATACCCCACCCCAACCCCGAAGGAAGCCCCCGGTCCTCAAAGGTCCCCCAGGCTCCCAAAGGGCCCCCTAATGCCTCCCCCCGGGCCCCCAAAGAGTCCCCTCCCCATTTTTTAATAATTTTTTAAGAATTTATTATATCTTTTCAGAACAAGTTATTTTATTAATGTCCATCCTAAACCCATTTTCCAACTTGAAGTACTTATCTTTTTCTCCCACAAGTATACTTTACAGCTTTTTGGATACCTCAACACCAAGACATACTTTTCAAAGACCATTTAAGAGCGAGTTATTTTCTTAATGTCCCTCCTAAACCCATTTTCCAACTTGAAGTACTTATCTTTTTCATCCAAAACTATACTTTACTGCTTTTTGGATACGTCGACACCAATAAATACTTTTCAAAGAAGAGGTAAGAGCAAGGTACTTTCTTACATTACTTCCTAAACTCCCTTTAAAAATTGAAGATATAATCTATTTAAACAACAACTCTAAATTAAAAATTTTATGATAGCTAAACAACAATAAATAATTTTCAAAGACCATTTCAGAGCAAGTTACTTTCTTAATGTCCCTCCTAAACCCATTTTCCAACTTGAAGTACTTATCTTTTTCACCCACAACTATACTTTACAGCTTTTTGGATACTTCAACACCAAGAAATACTTTTCAAAGACAATTTCAGAGCACGTTACTTTCTTAATGTCCCTCCTAAGCCCATTTTCCAACTTGAAGTACTTATCTTTTTCACCCACAACTATACTTTACAGCTTTTTGGATACCTCAACACCAAGAAATACTTTTCAAACACCATTTAAGAGCAAGATACTTTATTAATGTCACTCCTAACCAGATTTTCCACAGTTAAGTTCTTATCATTTTCACACAGAACTATAGTTTACAGCGTTTTGGATACCTCAACACCAACAAATACTTTTCAAAGAACATTTCAGATCAAGTTACTTTCTGAATGTCCGTCATAAACCCATATTCAAACTTGAAGTACTTATCTTTTTAACCCACAACTATAATTTACAGCTTTTTTGATACTTCAACACCAAGAAATACTTTTCAAAGACAATTTCAGAGAAAGTTACTTTCTTAATGTCCCTCCTAAACCCATTTTCCAACTTTAAGTACTTATCTTTTTCATCCACAACTATACTTTACAGCTTTTCGGATACCTCAACACCAAGATATTATTCTCAGAGACCATGTCAGAGCAAGCTACTTTCTTAACGCCCCTCATACACCTATTTTCCATCTTTAAATGCTTATCTATTTCACTAACGACTATACTTTACAGACGTTCGGATAACTCAACACCAAGAAATACTTTTAAATGCTTTTCAAACACCATTTCAGAGCAACTTAATTTCATAATTTCACTCCTAAGCTTATTTTCGAACTTGAAATACTTATCTTTTTCACCCACATGTATACTTTACAGCTTTTTGGATACTTCAACGCCAAAAAATACATTTTAATTGCAATTTCAGAGCAAGTTAGTTTCTTTATATCCCTCCTAAACCAACTTTGTAAATTGAAGTACTTATCTTTTTCACCGCAACTATACATTACAGCTTTTTTCATACCTAAACCTAAAGAAATACATTTCAAAGACCATTTCAGAGCAAGTTACTTTCTTAATGTCTCTCCTAAACTCATTTTCCAACTTAAAGTACTTAAGTTTTTCACAAAAAACTATACTTTAAAGCTTTTTGGATACCTAAACACCAAGAAATACTTTTCAAAGACCATTTCAGAGCAAGTTACTTTCTTAATGTCCCTCCTAAACCCATTTTCCAACTTGAAGTACTTATCTATATCCCAAACGACTAGACTTTACATCTTTTTGGATACCAAAACACCAAGTAATACTTTTCAAAGACCATTTCAGAGCAAGTTACTTTCTTAATGTCCCTCCTAAACTCATTTTCCAACTTGAAGTACTTATCTTTTTCACACACAACTATACTAAACAGCTAATAGGATACCTAAAAAAAAATAAATAATATTCAAATACAATTTCAGAGAAATTTACTTTCTTAATTTCACTCCTAAACAAATTTTCCAACTTGAAGTACTTATCTTTTTCACCCAAAACTATACTTTACAGCTATTGGATACCTCAACACCAAGAATTACTTTTCAAAGACCATTTCAGAACAAGTTATTTTCTTAATGTCCCTCCTAAACCCATTTTCCAACTTGAAGTACTTATCTTTTTCACCAAAAACTATACTCTACAGCTATTTGGATACTTCAACACCAAGAAATACTTTTCAAAGCCCATTTCAGAGTAAGTTATTATGTAAATGTCCCTCATAAACCCCATTTGCAACTTGAATTACTTATCTGTATCACCCACAACTATACTTTAGAGCTTTTTGGATACCTCCACACCAAGAAATACTTTTCAAAGACAATTTCAGAGCAAGTTACTTTCTTAAAGTCCCTCCTAAACTAATTTTCCAACTTGAAATACTTATCTTTTTCCCCCACAACTTTACTTGACAGCGGTTTGGATACCGCAAGATCAAGAAATACTTTTCAAAGACCATTTCAGAGCAAGTTACTTTCTTAATGTCCTTCCTAGACCCATTTTCCAACTTGAAGTACTTATCTTTTTCACCCACAACTAGACTTTACAGCTTTTTTGGATACCTCAACACCAAGATCTACTTTTCAAAGACCATTTCAGAGCAAGTTATTTTCTTAATGTCCCTCCTAAACCCATTTTCCAACTTGAAGTACTTATGTTTTTCACCCGCAACTATACCTTACAGATTTTTGGATACCTCCACACCAACAAATACTTTTAAAGAACCCTGTCAGAGCAAGTTCCTTTCGTAATGTCCCTCCTACAACCATTTCCACTTTAATTCATTATAATGTGCTTCCACAACTATACTATAAAGCTCTTTGTATAACTCCACACCAATACATACTTTTTAAAGACAATTTCAGAGCATATTATTTTCTTAATATCCCTCATAAACACATTTTCAACATGTAGTACTTATATTTTTAACCCAAAACTATACTTTTCAGCTTTTTGGATACATCAAAACCAAGAAATACTTTTCAAAGACCATATCAGAGCAAGTTCCTTTCTTAATATCCCTCCTAAACCCCTTTTCCAACTTGAAGTACTTACCTTTTTGACCCACAACTATACTTTACGGCTTTTTGGATACCTCAACACCAAGAAATACTTTTCAAAGACCATTTTAGAGCAAGTTACTTTCATAATGTCCCTCCTAAACCCATTTTCCAACTTGAAGTACTTATCTTTTTAACCCAAAACAATACTTTACAGCTTTTTGGATACCTCAACACCAATAAATATTATTCAAACACCATTTCAGAGCAAGTTACATTCTTAATGTCCCTACTAAAACCATTTTCAAACTTGAAGTAATTATATTGTTAAACAAAAACAATAAGTTATAGCTGTTTGGATACTTCAGCTCCGAGAAATACTATTCAAAGACCATTTCATAGCAAGTTACTTTCTTAATGTCACTTCTAAGCCACTTGCCCATCTTTATGAACTTTTGTTAGTCACCCTAAACTATACTTAACAGCTTTTTGCTAACAAACACTCAAAGAAATACATTACAAAGACCTAATAATACCCAGATACATTCCTAAAGTACCTCCGCATACCATATTCCAACATTACGTCCATTTCTTTATCAACCAAACCAATAAATTTCATATTTTTGTATACCTCAAAACCAAGATATACATTTAAAAGACCATATCAGAGCAAGTTACATTCTTAATATCCCTCCTAAACCCATTTTCCAACTTGAAGTACTTATCGTTTTCACCCACAACTATACATTACAGCTTTTTGGATACCTCAACACCAAGAAATACTTTTCAAAGACCATTTCAGAGCAAGTTAATTTCTTAATGTCCCTCCTAAACACATTTTACAACTTGAAGTGCTTATCTTTTTCACCCACAACTATACTTTACAGCTTTTTGGATACCTCAACACCAAGAAATACTTTTCAAAGACCATATCAGAGCAAGTTACATTATAAATATCCCTACTAAACACACTATCCAACTTTAAGTACTCATATTTTACACCCAAAACTATAAATTACAGCTTTTTTGATAACTCAAATCAAATAAATACATTTCAAAGACCATTTCAGAGCAAGTTACTTTCATAATGTCTCTCCTAAACTCATTTTCCAACTTAAAGTACTTAAGTCTTTCACCAAACACTATATTATAAAGAGTTTAGGATAGCTCAACACCAAGAAATACTTTTCAAAAACCAGTTCAGAGCAAGTCACTTTCTTAAGGTCCCTGCTAAACCCGTTTAACAACTTGAAGTACTAATCCTTTTCACCCAAAACTCTACCTTACAGCTTTTTGGATACCTCAACACCAAGAAATACTTTTCATAGACAA
Source organism: Artemia sp. Qi Xiang Cuo (assembly GCF_049724085.1). Classification (NCBI taxonomy): domain Eukaryota; kingdom Metazoa; phylum Arthropoda; class Branchiopoda; order Anostraca; family Artemiidae; genus Artemia; species Artemia sp. Qi Xiang Cuo. Next base: position 8,714,793 of record NC_142812.1, on the reverse strand, counting down.
TTTCAGAGCAAGTTACTTTCTTAATGTCCCTCCTAAACTCATTTTCCATCTTGAAGTACCTATCTCTTTCATCAACAACTATACTTTACAGAATATATTATACCTAAACAACAAGAAACACTTCTCAAAAACAATTTCAGGAAAAGTTATTTTATTAATGTCCCTCCTACACCTATTTTCCATCTTGATGTACTTTTATTTTTTACACACAACAATGTTTTACAGATTTTAAGATACCTCAATACCAACAAATACTTTACAATGACCGTTTAAGAGCAAGTTAATTTCTAAATATCCCTCCTAAACCCATTTTCGCACTTCAAGTACTTATCTTTTTCACCCACAACTATACTCTACAGCTTTTTGGATAATTCAAAGCAAAGAAATACTTTTCAAAGAAAATATCAGAGCAAGTTACTGTCCTAATGTCCCTCCTAACCCCCTTTTCGTACCGGAAGCACTTATCATTTTCACCCACCACCTAAATAAACAGTTTTTTGTTTAACTCATAACCAATAATTACCATCCAAAGACAATTTCAGAGCAAGTTACTATATTAATTTCCCTCATAAAAACATTTTCCAACTTGAAGTACTTATCTTTTTCACCCACAACTATACTTTACAGCTGTTTGGATACCTCAACACCACGAAATACTTTTCAAAGACCATTTCAGAGCCAGTTACTTTCTTAATGTCCCTCCTAAACCCATTTTCTAACTTGAAGTACTTATCTTTTTCACCCACAACTATACTTTACAGCTTTTTGGGATACCTCAACACCAAGAACTACTTTTCAAAGACCATTTCAGAGCAAGTTACTTTCTTAATGTCCCTCCTAAACCCATTTTCCAACTTGAAGTACTTATCTATTTCACCCGCAACTATACCTTACAGCTTTTTGGATACCGTCACACCAACAAATATTTTTCAAGAACCCTTTCAGAGAAAGTTCCATACTTAGTGTCCCTCCTAAAACCATTTCCACTTGAATTACTTATCTTTTTATTCCACAACTATACTTTACAGCTTTTTGTATATCTCAAAACCAAGACCTACTTTTAAAAGACAATTTCAGAGCAAGTTACTTTCTTAATGTACCTCCTAAACCCATTTTCCAACTTGAAGTACTTATCTTTTTCACCCACAACTAGACTTTACAGCTTTTTGGATACATTAACACTAAGAAATTCTTTTCAAAGACCATGTCAGAGCAAGTTACTTTCTAAATGTGCCTCATAATCGCATTTTCCTACTTTATTTACTTATCTTTTTCTCACAAAACTATACTTTACAGCTTTTTGGATACCTCAACACCTAGAAATACTTTTCAAAGACCATTTCAGAGCAAGTTACTTTCTTAATGTCCCTCCTAAACCCATTTTCCAACTTGAAGTACTTATCTTTTTCACCCTCAACTATACTTTACAGCTTTTTGGATACCTCAACACCAAGAAATACTTTTCAAAGACAATTTCAGAGCAAGTTACTTTCTTAACGTCCCTCTTAAACCTATTTTTCAACTTGAAGTACTTATCTTTTTCACCCACAACTATACTGTACAGTTTTTTGGATACCTCAACACCAAAAAATGCTTTTTCAAAGACCATTTCAGAGCAAGTTACTTTCTTAATGTCCCTTCTAAGCACATTTTCCAACTTGAATTACCTATCTTTTTCACCCACAACCATACTTTACAGCTTTTTGGATACCTCAACACCAAGAAATACTTTTCAAAGACACTTTCTGAGCAAGTTATTGTCTTACTCTCACCCCTACACCCTTTGTCCCAGTTTCAGTCCTTAAGTATTTCCGCCACTCAGCGACAGGATAGCAGGTTGGATAACTCCCAACAAAGAAATACATTTCAATTACCCTGTCAGAGAAATTTACTTTCTTAATTTCCCTTCAAAACCCAGATTCCAACTTGAATTACTCATCTTTTTCACCCATATCTATACTTTACAGCTGTTTGTATACCTAAAGACCAAGATACAATTTTAAATGACCATTTCAGAGCAAGTTACTTTCTTACTGCCTCTCCTAAACCCATTTTCCAACTTGAAGTACTTCTCATTTTTACTCAGAAATAAACTGTACAGCTATTTGGATACCTCAACACCAAGAAATATTTTTCAAAGACCCTTTCAGAGCAAAGTACGTATCTTTTTCACCCACTATTTTACTTTAGAGCTTTTTGGATTCCTGGTCATATATAAACACTTTTCAAAGTTAATTTCAGAACTAGTTCCTTTCTTATCGTCCAACCTACACCCATTTTCCAACTCTTAGTACTTATGTTTTTCACCCACCACTAGACATGACAGCTATAAGTATACTTCAAATCAAGTAAATACTTTTCAAAGACCAATTCAGAACACTTTACTTTCTAACTGTCCTCCACCAACTCATTTTCCAACTTTAAATACTTATCTTTTTCACAAAAAACTATACTATACATCATTTATTAAACATCAACACAAATAAAAACAATTCAAAGTACGTATCAGAGCAAGTTGATTTCTTAACTTCCCTCCTAAGAACATTTTCCAACTGGAAGTACTTATCTTTTTCACCCACAACTATACTTTACAGTTTTTTGGATACCTCATCGCCGAGAAATTCATTTGAAATACCATTTCAAAAGAAGTTAACTACTTAATGTCCCTCCTAAACTTATTTTACAACTGGAATTACTTATCTCGTTCAACCCAAACCATCATTTAAAGCTTTTTGGATGCATCAACACCGAGACATACTTAGACTAGGCTAGATTAAATTATGTTAGATTAGGTTAGGTTATACTACGTACGCTTCACTTAGGTTAGGCTAGGTGAAAGACAGGCAAAAAGTTAGGTGAATGGTTAGGTTAGGATAGACTAGATTAAGTTTGCTTAGTTTAAGTTAGGTTAGCCTACGTACGCGCGCGTACGTAGGCTAACCTAGCCTAACCATACTTAACCTAACCTAACTTAATCTAGTCTATCCTAACCTAACCATTCACCTAACTTTTTGCTTGTCTTTCACCTAACCTAACCTAAGTGAAGCGTACGTAGGACAACCTAACCTAATCTGACCTAATTTAATCTAGCCTAACCTAAGTATTTCTTGGTGTTGAGGTATCCAAAAAGCTGTAAAGTATAGTTGTGGGTAAAAAAGATAAGTACTTCAAGTTGGAAAATGGGTTTAGGAAAGACATTAAAAACGTAGCTTGCTCTGAAATGGTCTTTGAAAGGTATTCCTTTGTATTGAGGTATCCAAAATGCTTTACAGTAGACGGGGGTTTGATAAAGATAAGTATTTCAACTGGGTAAATGGGGTTAGGATGGATATTAATAAAATAACTTGCTCTGAAATTGTATTAGAAAAGTATTTCTTGGTGTTGAGGTATCTGAAAAGCTGTAAAGTATAGTTGTGGGTGAAAAAGATAAGTACCTCCAGTTGGAATAGGTGTTTAGAAGGTTTATTAAGAAAGTAGCTTTCTCTGAATTGGTCATTGAAAAGTATTTCTTGGTGTTTATGTATCCAAAAAGCTCTAAACTAGAGTTTTGGGTAAAAAACATAATTCCTTGAAATTTAAACAGTGGTTTAGGAGGGATATTATGAAAATAACTTGCTCTGAAATTGCCTTTTAAAAAAATTTCTTGTAGATGACGTAACAAAAATGATGAAAAGGCTAGAGTAGGTTGAAAATGATAAGTACTTCAAGTTGGAAAATGGGTTTAGGAGGGACATTAAGTCAGTATCTTTCTCTTAAATTGTCTTTTAAAAGTTTTTATTGGTGTTGATGTATCATAAAAGCTTTATAGTATAGTTTCTGTTTAAAAAGGGAAGTATTTCAATTTGGAAAATGAGTTTATAAATGAAATTTAGAAAGTAACTTGTTCTGAAATGGTCTTTGGAAATTATTTATTGGTGTTTGGGTATTCATAAAGCTGTAAAGTATAGTTATTGGTGAAAAAGATAAGTACTTCAAGTTTGAAAATGAGTTTAGGAGGGACATTAAGAAAGTAACTTGCTCTAAAATGGTTTTTGAAAAGTATTTCTTGGTGTTGAGGTATCCAAAAAGCTGTAAAGTATAGTTGTGGGTGAAAAAAATATGTACTTCGAGTTGGAAATTGGGTTTGGGAGGGACATTGAGACTGTAACTTGCTCTGAAATGGTCATTGAATAATATTTCTCGGTGTTGAGGTATCCAAAAAGCTGTAAAGTACAGTTGTGGGTGAAAAAGATAAGTACTTCAAGTTGGAAAATGGGTTTTGGATGTTCATTAAGAAAGTAACTTCATCTGAATTTGTCTTTGAATAGTATTTCTTGGTGTAGAGGTAACCAAAAAGCTGTAAAGTATATTTGTGGGTGAAAAAGATAATTACTTCAAGTTAGAAAATGGGTTTAGGAGGGGCATTAAGAAAGGAACTTACTCTTGAATGGTCTTTGAAAAGTATTTCTTGGTGTTGAGGTATCCAAAAAGCTGTAAAGTATAGTTGTGGGTGAAAAAGATGAGTACTTCAAGTTGGAAAATGGGTTTAGGATGGACATAAAAAATGTAACTTTCTCTGTAATGGTATTTTTATAGTATTTCTTGGTGTTGAGGTATCCAAAAAGCTGTAAAGTATAGTTGTGGGTGAAAAAAATAATTTTTTCAAGTTGGAAAATGGGTTTAGGAGGGACATTAAGAAGTAACTTGCACTGAAATGGTCTTTGAAAAGTAATTCTTGGTGTTGATGTATCCAAAAAGCTGTAAAGTATAGTTGTGGGGGAAAAAGATAAGTACTTCAAGTTGGAAAATGGGTGTAGGAAGTACATTAAGAAAGTAACTTGCTCTGAAATGGTTTTTGAAAAGTATTTCTTGGCGTTGAGGTATCCAAAAAGCTGTAAAGTTTAGTTGTGGTTGAAAAAGTTATTTAGTTCAAGTTGGAAAATTGGTTTAGGAGGGACATTAAGAATGTAACTTGATCTGAAATGGTCTTTGAAAGTATTTCTTGGTGTTGAGGTAACCAAAAAGCTGTAAATTATAGTTGTGGATGAAAAAGATAAGTCCTTCCAGTTCGACAATTGTATTATGAGTTACATAAAGAATTAAGAATTCACTGTCCATGACAATTTAAATAAAGACTTTGTTATTATCTATAAACAGTGCTGTACAGACTAGTTTTGGTTGAAAATTATAAGTACTTCAAGTTGGAAAATGAGTTTAGGAGGGACTTTATGAAAGTAAATGTCTCTTTTATTTAATTTGTAAATTATTTCATGGTTTTGATTTATCAAAAACCCTGTAATTTATAGTTGAGGGTGAAATACATATGTACTTCAAGTTTTAAAATGGGTTTAGGAGGGACATTAAGAAAATAACTTGCTCTGAAATGGTCTTTGAAAAGTATTTCTGGGGGTTGAGGTATCCAAAAACCTGTAAAGTAGAGTTGTGGGTGAAAAAGATAAGTACTTCAAGTTGGAAAAGGAGTTTAGGAGGGACATTAAGAAAGTAACTTGCTCTGAAATGGTCTTTGAAAAGTATTTCTTGGTGTTGAGCTATCCAAAAAGCTCTAAAGTATAGTTGTGGTTGAAAAAGATAAGTACTTCAAGTTGGAAAATAGGTTTAGGAGGGACATTAAGAAAGTAGCTTGCTCTGAAATGGTCTTTGAAAAGTATTTCTTGGTGTTGAGGTATCCAAAAAGATGTAAAGTATAGTTGTGGGTGAAAAAAATAAGTACTTCAAGTTCGAAAATGGGTTTAGGAGGGACATTAAGAAAGTAACTTGCTCTGAAATGGTCTTTGAAAAGTATTTCTTGGTGTTGAGGTATCCCAAAAAGCTGTAAAGTATAGTTGTGGGTAAAAAAGATGAGTACTTCAAGTTAGAAAATGGGTTTAGGAGGGAAATTAAGAAAGTAACTTGCTCTGAAATGGTCTTTGAAAAGTATTTCTTGGTGTTGAGGTATCCAAAAAGCTGTAAAGTATTGTTGTGGGTGAAAAAGATAAGTACTTCAAGTTGGAAAATGGGTTTAGGAGGGACATTAAGAACGTAACTTGAACTGAAATGGTATGTGAAAAGTATGGAGTTGTTTTTAGGAAACAATATTGGTATTAAGTTTTGGTAGTGGTGAATTAGTGATGGTCGTCATATTGGATAATGTGCTTAGATGGCACGATAAGAATTTAACTTGCTCCGTCATGGCATTTGTAAGGAATTTAATGGTGATTTGGGATCCAAAAATATGTAAATTCAATTTTTGAGAGAGAATGTAGAGTGCTTCGTGTATGACCATTATTGTTGGATGTTCCTAAAGAAAGAAAGTATCTATGAAAAGTTCTTTGTCAATAATATATTTTTTTTTTGTTCTAAAAAATTCTGTAATGTATAGTTGTGGGTGAAGAAGATAAGTACTTCAAGTTGGAAAATGGGTTTAGGAGGGACAGTAAGAAAGTAACTTGTTCTGAAATGGTCTTTGAAAAGTATTTCTTTGTGTTGAGGTATCCAAAAAGCTGTAAAGTATAGTTGTGGTTGAAATAGATAAGTATTTCAAGTTGGAAAATGGGTTTAGGAGGGACATTAAGAAAGTAACTTGCTCTGAAATGGTCTTTGAAAATTATTTCTTGGTGATGAGCTATACAAAAAGCTGTAAATTATAGTTGTGGGTGAAAAAGATAAGTACATCAAGTTGGAAAATGGGTTTAGGAGGGATATTAAGAAAGTAATTTGTTCTGAAATGGTCTTTGAAAAGTATTTCTTGGTGTTGAGGTATCCATAAAGCTGTTAAGTATAGTTGCGGGAGAAAAAGATAAGAACTTCAAGTTGGAAAATGAGTTTAGGAGGGTAATTAAGAAAGTAGCTTGCTCTGAAATGGTCTTTGAAAAGTATTTCTTGGCGTTGAAGTAACCTATCATCGGTACATTTGTGTTGGTGGTGTCCATAAGAATTAGCTCCTGTTGAAAAATGGGCTTAGAATGATCATAAAGATTGGAAAGAGTTCAGTAACTTTGTATTACAATAATTTCTCGGTATTGAGTTATCATAAAAGCTGTAAAGTATAGTCTTTGGTGAAAATTATAATTACTTCAACTTGGAAAATGGGTTTAGGAGAGACATTAAGAAAGTAACTTGCTCTGAAATGGTCTTTGAAAAGTATTTCTTGGTGTTGAGGTATCCAAAAAGCTGTAAAGTATAGTTGCGGTGAAAAAGATAAGTACTTCAAGTAGGAAAATGGGTTTAGGAGGGACTTTAAGAAAGTAACTTGCTCTGAAATTGTCTTTGAAAAGTATTTCTTTGTGTTGAGGTATCAAAAAAGCAGTAGAGTCTAGTTGTGGGTGAAAAAGAAAAGTACTTCATGTTAGAAATTGTGTTTAGGAGGGATATTAAGAAAGTAACGTGCTCTTAAATGGTCCTTGAAAAGTAGTTATTGGTTGTGAGGTATCCAGAAATCTTTAAAGTAGAGGTGTGGGTTTTAAAGAACAGTAAGTATATGTGTAATAATTTTTTAGTAGGGATAATAAGAAAGGAAATTTCTTTGAAATGGTCTTTGAAAAGTAATTCTTTGTGTTGAGGTATCCAAAATACTGTAAAGTATAGTTGTGGGTGAAAAAGATAAGTACTTCAAGTTGGAAAATGGGTTTAGGAGGGACATTAAGAAAGTAACTTGCTCTGAAATGGTCTTTGAAAAGTATTTCTTGGTGTTGAGGTATCCCAAAAAGCTGTAAAGTATAGTTGTGGGTGAAAAAGTTCCACAGTAAGCACTTCAAGTTGGAAAATGGGTTTAGGAGGGACATTAAGAAAGTAACTTGCTCTGAAATGGTCATTAAAAAGTATTTCTTGGTGTTGAGGCATCCAAAATGGTGTAAAGTATAGTTGTGGGTAAAAAAGATACGTACTTCAAGTGGGAAAAAGGGTGTAGGAGGGACATTAAGAAAGTAACTTGTTCTTAAACGGTCTTTGAAAAGTATTTTTTGGTGTTTAGGTATCCAAAAAGATGTAAAGTATAGTTGTGTGTTAAAAAGATAAGAACTTAAAGTTGAAAAATTGGTATAGTATGTAAATTAATAAATTAAATTTCTCTTAACTGTTAATTGAAATGTTTTTTTTTTTTTTTAGGTAACCAAAAATATTTAATTTATATTTGAGGGTGAACAAGATAAGTAATTACAGAATTATTATGTGTTTATGATATTATTTATTTTAGTTTCTTTGTATTATTTTGTAATTTATATGTATGTCGTGTTTTGGAGGGATCCATATAGCTATAATGGGTTAAAAAGATAAGTGTTTCAAGTTGTAAAATGGGTTTAGGAGGGACATTAAGAAAATAACTTGCTCTGAAATGGTCTTTGAAAAGTATTTCTTGGTCTTGAGGTATCCAAAAAGCTGTAAAGTATAGTTGTGGATGAAATAGATAAGTACTTCAAGTTAAAAATTGGGTTTAGGAGGGACATTAAGAAAGTAACTTGCTCTGAAATGGTCTTTGAAAAGTATTTCTTGGTGTTGAGGTATCCAAAAAGCTGTAAAGTATAGTTTTGGGTGAAAAAGATAAGTACTTCAAGTTAGAAAAATGGGTTTTAGAGTGGCATTAAGAAAGTAACTTGCTCTGAAATGGTGTTTGAAAAGTATTTCTTGGTGTTGAGGTATCCAAAAAGCTGTAACGTAAAGTTGTGGGTGAAAAAGATAAGTACTTCAAGTTCGAAAATGTGTTTAGGAGTGACATTAAGAAAGTATCTTTCTATGAAATGGTCTTTGAAAAGTATTTCTTGGTGTTTAGGTATCAAAAAAGCTGTAAAGTATAGTTGTGGGTGAAAAAGATAAGTACTTCAAGTTGGAAAATGGGTTTAGGAGGGACATTAAGAATGTAACTTGCTCTGAAATGGTCTTTGAAAAGTATTTCTTGGTGTTGAGGTATCCAAAAAGCTGTAAAGTATAGTTGTGTGTTAAAAAGATAAGTATTTCAAGTTAGAAAATGAGTTTAGGAGGGACTTTAAGAAAGTAATTTGCTCTAAAATGGTCTTTGAAAAGTATTTCTTGGTGTTGAGGTATCCAAAAAGCATTAAAGTATAGTTGTGGGTGAAAAACATAAGTACTTCAAGTTGGAAAATGGGTTTAGCAGGGACATTAAGAAAGTACTTTGCTCTGAAATGGTCTTTGAAAAGTATTTCTTGGTCTTGAGGTATCCAAAAAACTGTAAAGTATAGTTGTGGGTGAAAAAAATAAGTACTTCAAGTTGGAAAATGGGTTTAGGAGGGACATTAAGAAAGTAACTTGCTCTGAAATGGTCTTTGAAAAGTATTTCTTGGTGTTGAGGTATCCAAAAAGCTGTAAAGTAGAGTCGTGGGTGAAAAAGATGAGTACTTCAAGTTGGAAAATGGGTTTAGAAGCTAAACGAAGTATTTAACTTGGTGTTATCTTTTCATTTTAAATTATTTCTTTTTGTTTAGTTATAAACTTAGCTTATAATTAAAGTCTTTTGTGAATAATATAAGTCCATCCAGCTGGAAAATGGGTTGAGGAGTGATATTAAGAAAGTTACTTGCTCTAAAATGGTCTTTGAAAAGTATTTCTTGGTGTTGAGGTATCCCAAAAAGCTGTAAAGTATAGTTGTGGGTGAAAAAGATGAGTACTTCAAGTTAGAAAATGGGTTTAGGAGGGACATTAAGAAAGTAACTTGCTCTGAAATGGTCTTTGAAAAGTATTTCTTGGTGTTGAGGTATCCAAAAAGCTGTAAAGTATAGTTATGGGTGAAAAAAATAAGTACTTCAAGTTGGAAAATGAGTTTAGGAGGGACATTAAGAAAGTAACTTGCTCTGAAATGGTCTTTGAAAAGTATTTCTTGGTGTTGAGGTATCCAAAAAGCTGTAAAGTCTAGTTGTGAGTGAAAAAGATAAGTACTTCAAGTTGGAAAATGGGTGTAGGAGGGACATTAAGAAAGTAACTTGCTCTGAAATGGACTTTGAAAAGTCTGTCTGGGTGGGGTGGTCTCCAAAATGCTGTAAAGTATAGTTGTGGGTGAAAAAGATAAGTACTTCAAGTTGGAAAATGGGTTTAGGAGGGACATTAAGAAAGTAACTTGCTCTGAAATGGTCTTTGAAAAGTATTTCTTGGTGTTGAGGTATCCAAAAAGCTGTAAAGTATAGTTGTGGGTGAAAAAGTTAAGTACTTCAAGTTGGAAAATGGGTTGAGGAGGGACATTAAGAAAGTAACTTGCTCTGAAATGGTCTTTGTAAAGTATTTCTTGGTATTGAGGTATCCAAAAAGCTGTAAAGTATAGTTTTGGGTGAAAAAGATAAGTACTTCAAGTTGGAAAATGGGTTTAGGAGGGACATTAAGAAAGTAACTTGCTCTGAAATGGTCTTTGAAAAGTATTTCTTGGTGTTGAGGTATCCAAAAAGCTGTGCAGTATAGTTGTGGGTGAAAAAGATAAGTACTACAAGTTGGAAAATGCGTTAAGGAGGGACATTAAGAAAGTAACTTGTTCTGAAATGGTATTTGAAAAGTATTTCTTTTTGTTTAGGTATCCAAAAAGCTGTAAAGTATAGTTGTGGGTGAAAAAGATATGCATTTCCATGTTTGAAAATGTGTTTAGGAGTGTCATTATGAACGTAGCTTTCTCTAAAATGGCCATTGAATAGTATTCCTTGGTTTAGAGGTATCTAAAAATCTGTAAAGTATACCTTGGGGTAACATAGATACTTTCTTCAATTTGGAACATGGAGTTGATGAGGGAAATTAAGATAAAAACTGACTCAGAAATGTTAACTGAAAATTTTTTGCTTTTGTTGAGGTATACGAAAACAAGTCGTGTCGAGATGGTGGGGACAAAGTTATGTAATTAAAGCACGAAAATGGGTTTAGGAGGGACATTAAGAAAGGAACTTTCTCTTAAATTGTGTTTGAAAATTATTTGTTGGTGTTTAGGTATCCAAAAAGATGAAAAGTATAGTTGTGGTTGAAAAATATATGTACTTCAAGTTGAAAAATGTGTTTAGGAGGGACATTAAGAACGTAACTTGCTCTGAAATGGTCTTTGAAAAGTATTTCTTGGTTTTGGGTATCCAAAAATCTGTAATGTATAGTTGTGGGTGATAAAGATAAGTACTTGAAGTGGGACAAAGGGTGTAGGAGGGACATTAAGAAACTAACTTGTTCTGAAATGGTCTTTGAAAAGTATTTTTTGGTGTATAGGTATCAAAAAAGCTGTAAAGTAGAGTTGTGGGTGAAAAAGATAAGTACTTCAAGTTGGAAAATTGGTTTAGGAGTGACATTAATAAAGTAACTTGTTATGAAATTGTCTTTGAAAAGTATTTCTTTGTGTTTAGGTATCCAAAAAGCTGTAAAGTATAGTTGTGGGTAAAAAAGATAAATACATCAAGTTGGAAAATGAGTTTAGGAGGGACATAACTAAAGTAACTTGCTCTGAAATGGCCATTGAAAAGTAGTTCTTGCTTTTGAGGTATCAAAAAAGCTGTAAAGTATAGTTGGAGGTGAAAAAGATAAGTACTTCAAGTTGGAAAATGGGTTTAGGAGGGACATTAAGAAAGTAACTTGCTCTGAAATGGTCTTTGAAAAGTATTGAAAAGTATTTCTTGGTGTTGAGGTATCCAAAAAGCTGTAAAGTATTGTCGTGTGAGAAATAGATAAGAACTACAAGTATGAAAATGATTTGAGGTTGGAAAATTAGAACTTAAATTGATCTAAAATGGACTATGGTAATAATTTCTTTGTGTTTAGGTATCAAAAAAGCGGTAAAGTATAGTTGTGGGTGAAATAGATAAGTACTTCAAGGTCGAAAATTTGTTGAGAAGGGACATTATAATTGTAGCGTTCTCTGTAATGGTCTTTGAAATTTATTCATTGGTGTGGAGCTATAAATCCTGCTGTCCATTCTAGGGGTTGGTGTAATAGTTAAGTAATTCAAGTGGGAAAATAGGTGAAGTAGTGCCAGTCTGTAAGAAACTAGCTCTGATCTGGTCTTTGAAAAGTATTTCTTGATGTTGAGGTATCCAAAAAGCTGTAAAGTATAGTTGTGGGTTAAAAGATATATACTTCAAGCTGGAAAATGGGTTTAGGAGGGACATTAAGAAAGTAACTTGCTCTCAAATGGTCATTGAAAAGTATTTCTTGGTGTTGAGGTATCCAAAAAGCTGTATGGTTGTGGGTGAAAGGGATAAGTACTTGAAGTGGGAAAATGGGTTTAGGAGGAACATTAAGAAAGTAACTTGCTCTGAAATGGTCTTTGAAGGGTATTCCTTGGTGTTGAGGTATCCAAAATGCTGTAGAGTATACTTGTGGGTGAAAAAGATAAGTACTTCAAATTGGAGAATTGGGTTTAGGAGGGACAATAAGAATGTAGCTTGCTCTCAAATGGTCTTTGAAAAGTGTTTCTTTGTGTTGAGTTATTGAAAAAGCTATAAAGTATAGTTATGGGTGAAGAAGATAAGGACTTCAAGTTGGAAAATGTGTGTAGGAGGGACTTTAAGAAACTATCTTGCTCTGAAATGGTCTTTGAAAAGTATTTTTTGGTGTTGATGTATCCAAAAAGCTGTAAAATCGAGTCGTGGGTGAAAAAGATGAGTACTTCAAGTTGGAAAATTGGTTTAGGAGGGACATTAAGAAAATAACTTGCTCTGAAATGGCCATTGAACATTATTTCATGTTGTGGATGTATCTGTGAGTCCGGTAATTAGAGCGGTTGGTGTAAAAGATATCTACTTAAAGATAGAATATGGAGTTTAGGGGGGATATTTAGAAAATAAGTGACTCTGATATAGTCATTGAAATTTATTTGTTGGTGTTGAGGTATAAGAAAAGCTGTAAACTATAGTTGTGGGTGAAAAAGTTAAGTACTTCAACTTGTAATATGGGTTTAGAAGGGACATTAAGAAAGTAACTTGCTCTGAAATGGTTTCTGAAAATTATTTCTTGGTGTAAAGGTAACCAAAAAGATGAAAATTATAGTTGTGGGTGAAACAGAATATTACTTCAAATTGGTAAATTGATTTAGTAGGGAACTAGTTTATGGAAAGTTCTCTGAAATGTAGTTTAAATATAATTAATTGTGTTTAGTACACCAAAATTATGTAAAGTATAGTTGAGGGTGAAAAATATAAGTATTTCAAGTTGGAAAATGGGTTTAGGAGGGACATTAAGAAAATAACTTGCTCTGAAATGGTCTTTGAAAAGTATTGAAAAGTATTTCTTGGTGTTGAGGTATCCAAAAAGCTGTAAAGTATAGTAGTGGGTGAAATATATATGTGCTTCAAGTTGGAAAATGGGTTTAGGAGGGACATTAAGAAAGTAACTTGCTCTAAAATGGTCTTTTAAAAGTATTTCTTTGTGTTGAGGTATCCAAAAAGCTGTAAAGTATAGTTGTGGATGAAAAAGATAAGTACTTCAAGTTGTAAAATGGGTTTAGGAGGGACATTAAGAAAGTAACTTGATCTGAAATGGTATTTGTAAAGTATTTCTTGGTGTTGAGGTATCCAAAATTATGGAAAGTATAGTTGTGGTTGAAAAAGATAAGTACTTCAAGTTGAAAAATGGGTTTAGGAGGGACATTAAGAAAGTAACTTGCTCTTAAATGGTCTTTGAAAAGTATTTCTTGGTGTTAAGGTAACCAGAAAGCTGTAAAGTATAGTTGTGGGTGAAAAGATAAGTACTTCATGTTGGAAAATGGGTTTAGGAGGGACATTAAGAAAGTAACTTGCTCTGAAATGTTCTTTGAAAAGTATTTCTTGGTGTTGAGGTATCCAAAAAGCTGTATAGTTTTGGGTGAAAGAGATAAGGACTTGAAGTGGGAAAATGGGTTTAGGAGGAACATTAAGAAAGTAACTTGCTCTGAAATGGTCTTTGAAAAGTATTCCTTGGTGTTGAGGTAGCCAAAAAGCTGTAAAGTATAGTTGTGGGTGAAAAAGATAAGTACTTCAAGTTTGAAAATGGGTTTAGGAGGGAAATTAAGCAAGTAGCTCGCTCTGAAATGGTCTTTGAAAAGTTTTTGTTGGTTTTGAGGTATCCAAAAATCTATAAAGTAGAGTTGTGGGTGAAGAAGATAAGTATTTCCAGTTGGAAAAGGAGTGTAGGAGGGATTTTAAGAAAGTAACTTGCTCTGAAATGGTCTTTGAAAAGTATTTTTTCGGTGTTGAGGTATACAAAAAGCTGTAAAGTATAGTGGTGGGTGAAAAAGATAAGTACTTCAAATTGGAAAATGGGCTTAGGAGGGACATTTAGATTGTTACTTGCTATGAAATGGTCATTGAAAAGTATTTTTTTGTATTGAGGTATCCTAAGAGCTGTCCAGTATAGTGTTAAGTGTAAAAGATAAGTATATAAAATTAAAAAATGGGTTTAGGAGGGATATAAATAAATAAAGTTGCTCTGAAATGTTCATTGAAAATTATTTATTGATGTTGAGGTATCCTAAAAGCTGTAAAGTATAGTTTTGTCTGAAAAAGATAAGTACTTCAACTTGTAAAATGGGTTTAGGAGGGACATTAAGAAAATAACTTGTTCTGAAAAGATATAATAAATTCTTAAAAAATCATTAAAAAATGGGGAGGGGACTCTTTGGGGGCCCGGGGGGAGGCATTTGGGGGCCCTTGGGGCGCCTGGGGGACCTTTGAGGCCGGGGGGGTGCGTTCGGGGTTGGGGGGGGGTATGAGCACCCTTTGGGGTTGGGGTAGAGGACCTCACAACACTGTTCAAATGGAACTTGTGTATTATAACGACCACAGAGTTTCACCCTCAAATCCTCTTCTAAAATCATCTTTTAAAATCATCTTTTAAAATGTCTCTAACTGTTCTCGTCGAAATAATTCCCTAAAATGTCTAAAACGGTTTCGACCAAATAACCCCTAATCGTAACTTCAGCGTGTTCCTTTTGTTTTTGGCATCTCTGCGCTGTCACATTTGAAATTACTAAGAAACCTGATTCCCGTGTTAATCTATTCATCGCTAAGATGTTTCTTGGAGAATTGTTTCCATGGCAATGTTTATTAATATCTTTTGGAGTTCGACCAGTAGAATTGTTTCCGAGGCAAAGACATTAATGACTTGGATCTATTCCTGGAGAATTGTTTCTAGGCGAAAATTTTTAATGTCTGACAGATGATGTCATTGGTTGATTGATCTGTCTAGAAAGGGGAATTAATTTGTTGTTTCTAAGGGGAATTATTGATTCACGAAAGGGGAATTGAGGTCGACAGCACAGGTGTTCCAAATTCCCAATCGATTACGCAATCAAGTTTTCGGAAACTGTCAGCATTAGACTAAATTGGGACTGACAGCACAGGTGTTCTCCCTAGGGAGGCTATGCCCAAATATGGACTCCCCCCTGGAGTATAAGATAGCTTTCTACTCTTAGTTACTATTTTAAAACCTCAAGACCTTTAGCTATATTTTCAATTTCAGTTGTATTAATAGTTTTTAATTTCAGTTTAAGTGCATTTGAATTTAAAACTCTATTTGGATTACGTTAGTGTTTAAAATCTTTGTTACTCTCTGTGTTGGACACCTGTATTGCTGTTCTATAATTTAAGATCTTTGCAACGAACTATACAGGAAATTTTAATTGTTTGTTTTTTACCCAGCAATTTACCTTATAATTTTCATTCAAATTATTACCATACAAATATCTTTCAAGACTTTTAATTGTATTTTCAAATTTCGATTAAATTGTATCTTCAGTTTAGCGTTTTGTATTAACATTAATGTTTGACAAAACTTTTTTCCCAAAACGAACTTTTTCAAAAAAAAGTTAAGAGCTATTTTAAACCAGAAATGAGCGGAAATAAATTCAATTAATTTTTCAAGTTTAAAATTACCATAAATCACTATCAAAAGGTAAATGAAACACAAAACGGCCAGAAATTATAATAAATAACCAAATCAAACTCAATACAAGTAAACACTTCTACAAAGAGGAGTAGGGCTAAAGCCCCCTGAGAATTCTAAAGACTAGAGCATAATTTACACTTTACTGAAAACAATTTTTATTTCGAGCTATATGTTTGATCTCTCATTTCATAAGAAAATGAATAAGAAACCACCAGTATAACCAAGATTACTAAAAATAACAAATGAGTGCGGATTGACTGTTTAATA
Organism: Artemia sp. Qi Xiang Cuo; assembly: GCF_049724085.1. Lineage (NCBI taxonomy): Eukaryota > Metazoa > Arthropoda > Branchiopoda > Anostraca > Artemiidae > Artemia > Artemia sp. Qi Xiang Cuo. Next base: position 8,698,722 of record NC_142812.1, on the reverse strand, counting down.
CTACACATTGATATTGATAATTTTGGATTCATTAAAATTATGAAAGAGAAAACGCTTTTACGCTTGAAAAATTATGTCCCTTTATTTCTGCTCGTCTTTGGTTTAATATGACTCTTTACTTCCTTTTGAAAAATTTCTTTTCTGGAAAATATTTTTTTTAATTTAATTTCTGTCCGTTTTTAATTAACACGATCGTTTTCATCGGTAGAGAAAAGAATATTTGATGTATTTTCGGTTTTACCTATGAGAATTCAGATTTTGGCTTTCTGCTTTTATGTTGGACCAAATTTTGCAATAATTTTTAATAAAAATCGTGCTATAATGAGGTATGGGTAAGAGGAAAAATATTCAAATGTTAAGGTTGGAAATCTTCATAATCTTTGGGTTTTAATAGGGCTGACTGAATTCCAATGCGCATCATGTTACAACCTTGAGTATAGAAAAAAAATGAGCAACAACCCTCCTCCACATGTCCTGAAACTTTCAGCTTAATTCCCTTAATTTTTCCATTGATATTGTAGATACACCCTTTTGACAATCTTGGATGCAAATAGTGCATTTCGATTTAGTTCATCTTTCCCACTCAACATGCCATGGAAATTTAACTTAATACTCTGAGCCGCTCCTGATGTATCGTAGGTATGTTCTCTGGACTAGATAAGATGTACATGCTACCTTTTGATTTAGTTTAACGTCTCCAAAAACCTACCTAGAAAATCCAACGTTATGCCCTGAATTTTCCCCAGGATATTGGACAGACACCTTTTCGACAATCTAGATGTACATAGCGTTTTTTTTAATTAGTTTTACATCCTCCGAACCTTCAACTGAGTACCTTATTAAATTCCTGAGCATATTACATCTGTGCTATTTTGACAATCAGGATGCACTTAGAACTCTTTTGATTTTGTTCAACAGTAGCAGTAGTAGAAGCATTATTATTATTATTACTCTTATTATTATTATTAGTAGTAGAAGTAATAGTAATAGTATTGTTTGTATTAGTAGTAATAGTAGTAGGAGTAGTAGTAGTAGTAGTAGTAGTAGTGGTAGTAGTAGTAGTAGTAGTAGTAGTAGTAGTAGTAGTAGTAGTAGTAGCAGCAGTAGTAGTTGCAGCAGTAGTAATAGTAGGAGCGATAGTAGTATTAGTAGTTAGACTCCGGCGCCGCGTCGATAAGGGAGGAAGGCTAGTGGCGGTGGGGGCGAAAATAGCATCAACAGCGTGCCACCGGCGTGCCGACGAAAATTTTTTTGTGCCGCCACCGGTTAGATATTGGCGGCGCACCGCTGGCGTGATCCTTTTTGACCGCAAACATTTATGTTTTGACCACTCTTTCTCAAATCCCAGCTTTAATTTACAACAGATTTGGGCCTATTCACAAGTTAGAAACTTCATGAGTTGCTGGCTGGACGCTGGTCTTCTTCGTTATTCATGAAGTAGAATTCGTTATTCAGAAGTAGAAATCTGGTAGAAACAAAATGGCTGTGGCATTTCAGAACTCTTCAATAATAGTTGAAATATCTAACAGCTATGTATTCCTAACAGAATGAATTATCAAGATCAGTAGTATCTTTTTTCTATCGAGAAACCGTCACTATCGAGAAGAACTATAACCATTTACATCACGGCTGGGTTGGTAGAAAAATCTTTCCCCTTAGCTTTCATACTATCAAACCTCCAGTAGGGATTTTGAAGGTATATCCCCTATCACTCCAGATTGTTTTGTCAATGAAGATCTGTGCTCTTAAATACCGACCAACCAAATGTTTTTTAGCCAATGAAGCTGATGGCAAATTGCCAAGCTCATCAGAAGTTTTTAACTCCAACCCCATCCTTACCTGCATTGCCATCCTCTCACCCAATGCATTCAGTAGGCCCTGTGGTTTTTCAGCAATTGCGAAATAGGATAGTCACACCTGAACAAGTACAACCATATCCCAGCACCACCATGGAAACAAAATACTTCAAGTAAGAAAGGAGGGCAGAACAAAAGTGCTCACTGATACATCAGTGAAGCCCAAGATTGAAGCTGTCTTTGCTCCGAGGAAGACAAAGAAGACGCGGAAGACAAAGACTTTCACCTCCCTCAGACGAGGTCTCTCGAATTGTGCCCCCCCCCTTTGTCCAGCCAACAAGGCAGACACGAAGGCACACAGCTCGGTCCAATTATCTAAAGGAGGATACACCGAAAAACGAGTACTTGAGGAACAGCTTCATCCGGCGTTGCACTTTTATCTGGAACTATCTTCCTGGGGATATTATACCTGCAAATCCCTCTGTTGACACCTTCAAAAGAAGGTTCAATAGACATTTAAGACCTCGAGGCCATTGAAAGAGGTAACTGATTAGCGGCATATCAGATACTTTAAAGCACCTGGCGCCGTGAATATTGGAATAAAAAGAAAAATAGAAAAAATGAAATAACAAAAGCAAGCAAAACAAAGAAGCAGGCTGTGAAGAGATTTGGTGAGGAGACAACATTGAGGGTGAAAATAAAACTGAAAAGGTTCAGCCAGTGACTGTTGATGACAACTCAGGCGGTTCTCTTGTGTAGGATAGTGAAAAGGAATATGAACTTAGTTTTTATTTGGGTTGCAGTTGGCAACTTTATAACAGTCATCTATGAGGGCCATTAAAGAGAAGGTGGAACCTACTGCAGAGGTTAGTGTGACAACTATAAGTAGTGGGAGAGGTGATGTGCGAAAGTGGCTGGAACAGCTAGATCACATCTACTATATGAGGGAGGAGTTAGAGTAAAAACCGCAGTACTTGGACAGTGTGTGATCTTGGACAAATGTTTTGACTAAAATTTAGGACAAATGTCTTCCCTAAATAAGAATAAAAAGTTCTTAATCTTGAACCTGATGCAGATAGTTGGGATTGGTTGACTACAATCTTATAATTAAGCATATTTAGTTATGATTACTCTTTTTCACACCACATATCTTTAATTGAATCTGTCCATGATCGAGATACTTCAATTTTAAGATCCTTTGTCCAAGATTGGGCACTAGTCTGTTTTCCAAAAATTAAAGCTAAAAATTTGCAATTACAATTAGGCCTCTACTATTAACTGCATGTGCATTTAAAACAGTTACCATTGTATATGGGTGATATATTTAAACTAATGAAATACTTTTTAAGGAAATTTAGTCAGAGTGAGTAGAGAAAAATTGATTTTTCAGGGGGTATAAAAGATATAACTATTGAGATGGTGATTAGGGAGACCTGCATTTGTAGTGTCCATTCCATTTATTTCTGTGGATGACTGAAATAGGTGCCGCTCCTGTAATTAAACATCTCCTAGTCTGCTCCTAGCTATTACTGCTCCATTGGTTTTATGACTAATAAGGAAACACATTAATTGTCCTCGATGTTAATTTCAGAATTTAAAAGATCTTTGGCAAGCAATCAAGAAATATTGATTCTTTGCTATACCAAGGTGTCTTGAAATAGAGAGGTCCTTAAAACTCAAGTTCCTACTGGGAATTTAATCTGGTGTCTGTTCGAAAGATAATCGTCTATTCAATGGATGTGCTACAAGAACTGGTGCTGAATAAAAACTCACCCTGGGAGCACAGGGAATCCTTGAAAACTGTTTGTTTGCGCACTTGTTGGTTTAATTTTGCAAACTGCACTTGATTTCTAAGCTGTAAATTCAAATCCTTAACCACATGAGAAAAGAAAAGCTCACACATTGCGGTTGACGCAATAAAGAATTGACTCAGATTAATTCAAAGTCTGTGGAACACCGCCACCTTGGCCGTTGGCGGCGTTTTGATGAACCTCTCGATGAACCTCTTGTTGGCGGCGTTTGATGCATGCAACGGCGTGCTGCCGTGTTCTGGTAGTAGTGAAAGTAGTAGTAGTAGTGATAGTAGTATTATTAGTAGTAGTAGTAGCGATAGTAGTAGTGGATAGTGGTATAGTAATAGAAATAGTAGTAGTATTCACATCGCGCCTTTTTGGTTAGTTCAGTATCTCCTGAACATGCCCTAATAGCTTCAACTTGATACTCCAAACTTTTCTGAGATGTTGCTGATTCGCCTTTTTGATGAAATGTATGCACATTGTGGAAAAAAAATAGATAGAGCCTATTTGGCTTTTTACTTTGGCAGCGCTATTGCACTACCTATGGTTATGTGTTAATGTTTAGAATCTTCGTTACCGTTTGTAATATTGAATCTCTATTGTACAATGATTTTTATTTTTAGGTCTCTACTTGGTAGAACTTCTCTGGGGCGTCTTAAGTGGTCTTTGGCTCTTCAGATACTACACTCTCTGCGAGGCCAAACAATCTGAAATTGTTGTTTGTAAGTATTAGATCATTATAAAGCTTACTAAAACGAAAACCGGTTTTTTGGAGCCCGTGGGCTCCTTTTGGATCAAAGTTTGGGCTAGCAGCTAGCTAATTTTGTAATCAAGAAATTTTAACGTATGCAAAGTCGTGACGGTCGATGTCTAATTCAGGTCCTCAGGATAATTACTACAGCAATGTGAATTTTAAGGACCCTCATATATATGAGGGTACTAGTGGAACCATCACTTACTATAACATTTATGCTAGGAAAACATGAGTACGTAATATATATATGGGGAAAAATTGGGAACAAACCTTTTCTGATTTACTACCTTTACACTTCCCTCCCCATCCAAGAGCCACAAGGGTAAAGTTACAAGGGGTAACATATATTTGCTATAGAGTTTGCATGATTACTCTAACCAAGGGAAAGAGTAGGAGAATAGTTTCGCCAAAGACCTCACCATTCGAAACCAAATTAAAATTTATTAGAACTGAAAAATGACAATTCATGCAGTTTCGAAGTAACCAAGGAGATCACAGTATACAGGGAAATATTGTATTTGTTTTTGAATTTCAGAGAATACCGGAATTACAATAACTACTACTACTAACATCTCACTGAGGCGTCAAGCCTTTCGAGGCCAATATAGATTCGCAAGCTTCTCCTCTATCCTAATCTATTTAAAGCGTCCAAATTTACACCCTTCCAAGACGTTTCCTTTTTTCTTAATATTTTCTACATGCTCCTACCAGATTTGGGGACGACCTGTTTTTCGTTCGGCCTTAGACATTTGACCCACAAGGACTATCCTTAGCAATCTGCCATCCTCCATCGGCAGAACATGTAAACGAGCTGCTTTCATTGACACGCGGCTATCCCGACTTTAGATAACTTTGGGTCCCGAAATTAGTAAGCTGTCAACCTAGGTTTAAATTAACCCGGGCAATGAATGCTTGGTATAATTTGGAGCCTACTCTGCCTGTTAAATGTAGTGCCATGGCGAGTGAAAAAGATGTAATTCGTTTTTAAAAAGAGTTGCTGCTTAACATTGTCATCATTACAGAGAGAGATAATTTTTTTTATTATAAATATTTTTTGTATGCATTTTGCTTCACAAGAAAACATATCAATAGCAAAGTGGCAAACAGACCAACACAAGAAATGAAAAGAGAATTTATCTTTATATTGTCGTACAGAGTGTAAAAGACGCTATTTGTTTCAATTGAATGGTTATTCAACGCTGTTTCCAAATTTATTGTTCAAAGATATCAGTTTCTTTTAGTGAATTTTTTTTTATTATATGTTTTAAGTACAGAAAACAAAATATGTATTAGCACACAGACAGACTGACCAACACAGGAAAAGAATAAATCACATTTTGATTCTGCTGTCCAAGTCTAAAAAGACGTAATTTATTTTCAAGTTGAATTGTTCCTCAACATTGGTTTCAATCTTGTGATTCAAAAAGCTACTTTTTTCTGGCAATATGGACATAGCCAAACTACTGAGTTTCCATAACAAATTGCTAAAGTTTTGTAAAGTCATCTATCTATTTGTTTTTGAACCCGCTAAAAAGATCAGAAGCAGAGTTGCAATAAAGAACAATAACAAAAAACAAAACCCTTCAAAAAATCAAGCAAGTAAAACCCCTATGGGTGGGCATATGCTAATATTAGGCTGGGGTAGTTTATCAGCAAGTTCCGTAAGTGTTAAACAGGTATCTGGGGGTCCTTAAAAAGACAAAAGTTCTTGATTTCTGGGCCATGGAGGCACATGCAGCAAAAAATGGAAAAATCGGAAATAATTTGAGTGAACTTTTTTGTTTTAATCACTGCATCACAGTGTGGCTAAACAATCAGAGAAATTATAGCTTATCGTTATCAGATCACTTAAAAGCACTCTATTTTTTAACAAGGTCCCATCCAAAATGTAAAATACGATATTTGTTTTTGAAGATAATTTACTTATTACTGAGATGCTACCAAATAGAAAAAGAGCGATTACTCTTATATAACAATGGAAAAATGTTTGATTTAATTTCATTGTCTCTCGGCAAATCAAGTAACTCTTTGTTACCGTAGAGACGAAATAACCCCGTAGAGACGAATTTTTAGAACCTGGTTGGTTTTGGGAACCTTTCTTGCAGAAACTTTAATCCAGTCAAAACAGCAAAAATCTAAATTCCCCTTGATTAATTTGAAATTGTCATCCAGTAAAAAAAATGAATTTTTGTTTTCTTGTTGCCGTGTTTTTCTGGGAAGGTACCCTTTCACCAGCACTATCTTTTTAGTGTACCACCTATCGCTAGGACGTCAAAATATTTCAAACTATACTTATGTATATTCAAAATCATTTTGTTAGGTGTCAGCAGCACGCATATTACTCTCTCTGTTTTTAAGTTGAACTATTAGTCAGAGGTGTTTGAAATTTACTACTCCCTGTTAACCCTGTATATTAGCTGCAGCTTCTATCGATACTGTCTGGCAAAGACAATGTTTAATTCTTACAACATTACATTTTTTGGTTCTTGGGGGAGGGGTAATACATCAATGGAGGTTTGCCCCTTGTTTTCTTCTGCAAAACAATTCGACCTATGTTTTTATAGCGTAACAATTTTAGCTGTTAATGACCTCATTTGTACGCTGTATATATAAAAAATATATAAGAAAATATATTAAAATCTCAAGGAGCCAATTTAACTTTTTAGTGACTGGAAAAGCCATAACTCATAAAATTTTGGTTAAAATATGAATTTAATGAATGAAAATTTAACAGTGTCAGCACCAGTTAATGTAGTTGTGACCATTAAATAAACTTTTCAGCAAGCTGAATCGAAGGGTTGCGCTTGAGCTAATTGAGAAAGTTACAAGGCCTACTGATTGGATATGACAAGGGTTAAAAAAAGAAGAAATTCATGGTAGTGTGTTGATCCCGTGGTTCTAGAAAAAATCATCAAACGACTATTTTATCCTAAACCAACTGTTGAAAAGACAGCATAGAACTTCATGCAGCCAAGTATTTTCACCAAGTTAGAGATCAGGCAACTGGACATTCATTTTTGATGAGGAAGTCTCTGGACTGACCACCTTCAACATGACATATGCTCTGCATCGTTTCACGTTTTATGCAATTCAGAATTTCAACATAAAACCACTGAAGGCTTTGAAATAGCGGAAGGTCTTATCGTCCTAATAAGGATATGTTGATAGACGGATCGATATATGAAGAACACAACTACAAACTGTTCCGCAGAGAGCCGCAGAAAACAATGATGCTTTTGTATTATCTGAAGTAAAATATTTTAAATTTACCTCCCCTCCTTTCTTTACTTCTGAATCCCTAACCTTCCAACAAAACTCACCAGACTGCATGCCATGTTTAACTTACCATCTAGGTACATACAAATTTGTCGTTAAGAAACAGAGACCGGTAAAAATGGAAAAGCAAACTATAAACCAAAAGTAAAAATGAAATCTACCAGAGCCTTAGCCTCAACACTTCTTGTTAATTTGGTTAAGACTGATAAAGAAAATTGTTACTTTTCTATTTGGAAAAGAAACCTTTTCTGTGTTGTTGTTCCTTTTCTGTTATTCATACATAAGATAATACAGTTGATGGTTCATATTTATACAATGTGTGGTGATACATTGATGATTATGGTTTTCCGATAGTCTGACAGAGACTATGATTTTTTAAACAAAAATATCAGTTTGGGTAAGTAGGCGAAACTCCAGATCATCTGCTCTTTATTTTTAACCAATACGCAAATTTTCCATGCAAGTAACTATATAAAATGAAAAAAAAAATTAAATATTTGCATTTTAAAGCAGGTTTCTAGCAAAACATGAAGTTTTCTGTTATGTTCAAAACAGTTTATCAAACAGTTCGGGGTAACGAACTGTAAGTAAGGAGCTACCCGGCTCAATAGTAACCGAAACTTTAAACAACGGAGTTTTGATACCAGTAGATACATAAAAAAAATGTGATTTTTATCCTAATTTCAAATATATAGGTTTCATCAAATTTAGTCTAAACCATCAAAAGTTACGAGCCTGAAAAATGTGTATTATTTCCGAAAAAGGGGAAACACCTCCTAAAAGTGATAGAATCTTAATGAAAATCAAACCATCAGATTCAGCGCAACAGAAAACCCTGCTCTAGATTTTTCAAGCTCCTATATACAAAATTGTGGAATTTTGTATTTTTTGCCAGAAGAAAGATCACGGATGTTTGTTGCATGAAAGATTGTGATGTTTGGACGGGTCATTTTTTTTTTTTTTTCAGGGGTGATCATATCGATCAAGTAGTCCTACAATATCGTGAGATGTCTTTGAGGATGAATTAGTCTTCCACAGTTCCCGGAGGAAGGGCTGCAAGTTATTAACTCTGCCCATTGTTTCCATATAGTATTGGTTATTGGGAAGTGTATAGACGTTTCCAGGAGGGATTTTTTGTAGGGGGGGGGGTCGGAGGAGGGGGTTACTTCGGGGGATCTTTCCATGGAGGATGTTTCTTTGGGGAAAGGGACATTTCTATAAAGGGGGTGCTGGATTTTCAAGCATTATTTAAAAAACGATTAGAAATTAAATAAAAAAACTTGTTTTTTCAACTGAAAATAAGGAGCAACATTAAAACTTAAGCCGAACAGAAATTATTACGTATATGAGGGGGCTTTCCCCCTAGTCAATACCTCGCCCTTTACGCTAAAGTTATTTTTGGACTTTCAAAAGAGCTATCTATTCTAATTAAACGGCCTTTGTGATTCAGGGATTTGTGATTCGAACAAAACTCAAACTTTAGCGTAAAGAGTGAGATACTGACTAGGGGGTGAACCCTCTCATATGCGCTATAATTTCTGTTCGTTTTAAGTTTCAATGTTGCTCCTTACTTTCAGTTGAAAAACTAATTTTTTTTATTTAATTGAAATAAAGAGTCCAAAAAGGCGATAAAGGATGGTCTAATTTGATAGTTTCATCTAGAAAAACTTTTCAAAACGTCCCAACTTCAACTGTTTTCCAATTGCAATTGAGAAGTAGGGGTGGGGCAATAGATAATACCTTCTTGCTGGTCACTTTTCCAACTGGTTTGGGCTATAATTGCTGTCAAAACATTTTTATTTTGTTCCGACTGAGGTCAATCTTCTTCCATTGATTCTGTAACATTTCAAAAAACCAACAGAGAGAGAAATCTCAATGAAAAAAAACAAAAAACAAAACAAACGAGACTGTGTTCAGTGGAAAGAAGTTCTCTCCACTAACTGCAGTCTCGTTTCTTTTCTTCGGCTTAAGATTTTTCATCTGTATAATTTATTTTAATCAGCCTGTTGTCCTAATTTAACAATGAAAATATTTACCAACTCAATTCGTTTACCCAGTGTCTGTAAATATTGGGAGAGGAAGTGTTCCCCTTCCACCCCATACATAAAGCCCTGACTACTGGTCGTGAAGAACAAAATAATAAAATATAGGCTCTAAAATACAATGTGATTGTCTCACAAAGGACCTATTTTTTTATGTATTCTAGCCTAAATAATTTTCTAGTTACAATGATTATTCATGGTGTAGAAATCACTGGCTTACTAGTATCTATGTATGCACTCTATGATCCAGCTGGTAGGAAATGGTTGAAAATGAAAAAACATCAAATGAATCTGGAAGAAATGTCAAATAGCAAAAACATCACTCACCCCAAACGATGTAGAAGTGGAAGTACCCGTAATTGGAGACAAAGGTAAGTAGGCTACTCTCTCTTAAAAATCATGGTATTATTGTAACATCATGGCTGAACCGCTAAACCGAAATGGCTAACATGACTAAGTCGAAAACTAGGTAGAAGTGGCAACACCCGTAACTAGAGTCAAAGGTAACTTCTCATTTTTAGCAATGACAGTATTATTTAAAATCGTTGCTGATTTATCAAAATGAAAATAAAGGTCTACCCAAAGAGTGGAATTTAACCAAATGCATCTTGAATACTGAGTGGATTATGTTCAATTCTTGGTGTATTTAGGATAAATCCATAGGGTTTCTTTGCTTCTTTGGACATAAATCTGTAGTAGAAAATTGCTAATTCTGGCGCTTTTTGACAACCAATGAATAAAACAAATAAGACTGGCATTATAGTGATTTCATATATGAAACTAACTTCGTCTCGGGTCACTTCGGTCCAGCTCCCCTTTCCACAATATCCAAAACCTTTTAAGCTTCCCAATACTCTTCCTCTATCTTACATTCTTGTTTTTTCGAATTTTTACCTTAGAATAAGGTACAGTACGCCGCAAGCCAGTAGGCCTATTTTAACAATTCTCTTCTGCAAATGATTGGAGGAAATAATTAACTTGAACGAAAATAGATGCGTACGAATATAAGAAGGTACTATTTTGGAGAGTCAAACCGCTCCTTTTTTTAATGGCTTTTTTTAACACTATTAGAGAGATAGGCTATGAACAGTATGAACCTGAGAAACCAAAGTTAGTTGATTAGTGAATACTACTGCTACTGCTACTAGCAACTCACCGCAGCACCAAGCCGCCTGAGCCCAGCACAATTACGCACGCCCCTCCTCCATTCCAATCTATTCAAAATCTCCCTCTTTACATCCTCTCAGGAAGTTCCTATTCCCTTTATATTCTTGTTTATGACATCCTCCCACCCAAACCGCGTACGACCTGTTTTCCGTTTAGTCCTAGACGGATTTTAGCTCAATACTTAGAAATGAAAGAACAAATCAATTCTCTATATTAATAAGTAAAGTATCAGCTCCTGTGGCGATAGAAAAATCGCTTATGAAGAAAAGTGTGTCGAAGAAGAATAAGAAAAGAATTGAGAAAAATAAAGAAAAACGTCCCTTTATTGAGGTAGGTTGTGACATCCACAAATGCAAAAGATCTGGCAAGTCACTAACTCTTTAGCAGCGACGTTTAGTATACGAAAGCTACACAGCTCTTGGCTATGCCAGCACACAGCCTATATGAGATCGCTTATTACGACAATACAACACAACCGGAGAAAAAAAAACCCTGAAGGGATGAACAAACGAAAAGTAACAATTCTATACATGTTACCTACCAATCATGGACAAGATATGATCCCTGTGTGTCAAAAATTTTTTTTTAGCAACCTTTGGCTTTAAGCCCACCAAGGTTCTCGAAGTTGTTGTTGAAGGAATTCTTCGAGACGGTTTGTCATACTCTCCAAAAGAAAGAATGGGTGGAAACCAGCGCAAAGAAGTGGATAAAGGGTCTTTAAGGAAGCATATCGAGTCCTATAAGCCTTGTGTCACTCACTATCACCGATACAATGTACCATATACTAGGCATATGTCAAGAGAAACTTCAGCGAAAGATATGTGGGAGGATTTTCGGGAGCGATACCCAAAAGAGAATTGTTTTTTGCGCAGTTAAGGAGAGATGTTGAGAGCGATGAAGATATCCAAAAAAATGCTTAAGTCTGACGTGTGTGAGTATTTTGATGTTTTTAAGTTGAAGGATAGCGAAGGATCCGCAACGGATTTAGAAAAACGGGAGTATCAGTTTCATCGACAGATAGCTGAAAAGGCAAGAATTCTGCTACAGAGAGACGTGAGGTTTTTGCACCAAAAACTTTGGTTTTCACTGTCGATATGCAAAAAGTTCTAGTACTCCCAATAATGCCTGCTGTTAAGTGTAAGGTTGCCCCTACTTAATCAGGGCTAAAAATTTGGTAGCTTTTTATAACTAAGGCTTTGATAAGTTCGTTACTCAGAAACCAGAGACAACTGATATTTATTATGAAAGGAAATGACAGGAAAATATTTCAACTCTAATTATTTTAAGGACTTCTAAGCTTCTTCTAGGTGTGTTGCCTAATATTCTATGGGTCTGCTTGTTCAATCCACGAATGTTTACCGAAAAAAAGGATTACGTTAATTCTAGGCTATCGAATGTTTCTAATTGAAATAGCTACACTTGAATAATCAGACAGACAGAATAATCAGACAGTAATTAAAAGTCTTTGCATCAAATTATTTTTCATAGGAATAACATTTTTATCAGATCTCACTGGTTGTATAAATTAAACCAAATTTTAGGTTTATATCCTGAAAAGGAAGTTAGTGTTCTTTGGAGCTTTGATAAACCATAAATTTCTAGAGAAAATTGGATCTTTTGACGGAAGAGATCGAAAATCTTAATCTAGCAATTTAATTCCTCTTTCTTCCCGAGCCCTCTGTAAAACATCGGGACAGCTTCTATATAATATTAGCACGGGTTGAGAAATGCAAAGGTGTCAAAAAGAGGAATAGGTCCCTCTTTGGTATAACGTCAGAGAATCGCTAGGGGAGGAATATAGTATCGTCCTCTGGTTCCAATCTTCTTATATGTATATATAAGTTTTAAAAAAAAAACGCTAGGTAAGTTCTAAAGGTCACTAAGCTGGAAGGAGGAGGCAGAAGACTCTTTAATTTATTCTTTAAGGTTAAGGAGTTTATATTTGTACTTAAACCTTAGGTTATTTTCAAGTTCCAGTTTCTAAGACGAACTATTTTTATTTCTATTTTTATCCTCAGAAAATGCTGTATTTCACCTAGGGTCACCAAGTCTTTCTAACCAAATTTATCCCAAATCACCAAATTATAATAAAATGTCGTGCTTTGACTCCAGCACTAGTTTATATCTCCTATACAAGTATTAAATTTATTAACTCAACTCAGCATAAGACCTGAGTTTAGCACAGGTGACAGAAATCTCTTTGAAGCTTATGTCCTTATTTCAGTGGTTCTCAAAGGAAATTTATGCAGGCAAGTAGTAGCTTTTTAACCTAATTTACAAAGAAAACACTTACTCATGTTCCTTGGCTCCGAGGCAAACTATCCCAATTTGTCACTCATCCGTAAGCTATATACATTTTGCTACTTGATCCGTTTAGCCACCTCCCCTGCTCTGTTAGCTAATCAACAACTTTTTGTTAAAAAGTAGTTTTTTCCAGTATTTCAAGGCCTTACATTCCTTTTTGTTTTATACCCAAAACTGGTCTAAATTAGGTCTTCAAATGTTTATCACGGGTTCAAAAGTCGTTTGATTCTTGGTTAAAGAAGTGTCACTAAAAGGTTTATGACTAGTTACGTAAAGTGAAGTTGTTTTCAAATTTAAGCTAATCTGAAACTGTCGCTATATTTCTGATCTATTGAGACGAAAGGGAATTCCAAGCTTTACTAAAATTGAGTTACCAAGTTACATAAAATTAAGGCCTCCTTACAATCACCCGCTTAAAATCGTAGTATAATATTTGTTTTAAAAGGAATAAACGAAAGAAAACACAAATTTACTAAGATCCATTGCAGCTCAATTTCTCCTTATACTGCTTCTAAATGGAACCCCTGAGACATTTGTTCTCGATAATTTGTCTATGATTTTCTTAACTTTTTGAATCTGAAATCAAACCACTGCTCTTGTGTTGCTATTCGCAGATAAATCGACTGTTTGATTGCTTCAAATTTAAAATTGAGCACATCTTTAATAAAAGAAAGATATATTAATTGACCTTTACGAACAGCTGAATTTTATTTTCTTATTTGGGCCTTTTCAAACTTTACTCACAATTTTTTTTTCAAATTATAAGTGAATACTCGAAAGAGTATTTAAAGGTGCCAAAAGGTCCAGTAACAATGAAAGACTTGAAAAATCAAAGGCAAATACATTCTACAATAAAAGAAAAAAAAATTGTACCCTTACTCTATTTAAAAAAAAAATACGAGTTATGAAATTTTGAGCCTTTCGAACATTCTGAACTCATCTCCTTTGTGGAACGCAGAACAATCACAAATTGTTACTAGTTTAAGTTTCTGTGTGGCTACATTACAAGGAGTCTCTTACCTAATTCCTATAATTCTGATCCTATATGTTACGGATAATCTCCTATGAGTATTGCGTTTTAATTTAAACAATATTCTAAATCTTCCAGGAAATGCGTTTACTCTCATCAATTTTTTTTATATGGTGCTACTACTATATTTTTACCAGTATGCATTGGTCACCATTTGCGCTAAGTTGCAATTTTCCTGTGCTATCACTTGACCGAATGTGAAAGAAGTCACAAGGGAAAATATTATCCCTAAGAGTTGAGTAATTAACGGTAACTTTATCTCCTCTCGAAAAGAGTTCATAATTCTTTACTGCCTCTTCAACCTGGCAGTACATATATACAAAGATCTCATTTTTTCTTAATTTATTCAAGTTTTTGACAACTCCCATCTGGCCCCCCCCCCCAAAAAAAAGGAATTAAAAGCATAAAACAGATGCCTCAATTCCCTAGTTTTTTTTTATAAAATGATATGAGATTAACGTCTTTTTTTTCTTGTCAGAAACATCCAGGGTATACAATAAACTATTCACGGGACCCAAACTGAGATCTCCAAACCTTTTCTTAAAAAAATGGGACTTCCTTTCTTTCCTAAATTCAAAATTTTTGGTTCTGAGCTCTACCCAAAATGTCAAATCTTGGAAATGTTTCGGTATACTTCTTACTTTAAAAGCCATTTCAGTAATGTGCTAGCTTTCTTTGTCTCCATTTTTGGTCTGGGAGACTCTAATCCAGGTTCATGATCTTGAATACTCTGTGAGTATATGCATATGCAGCCTTTGTGCGCTGGAATACAACCCTTATTCGTATCCCTGTGGATGCAAACCTTTTTTGCTTCCTTAAGAGGTGGACGCAACCCATTTTTGCATACTTGAGAGGTGTCCTCTCAACCTCCCTCTGAAGTACATGACTCCCTGTCATGACATGTCCGTGACTCCTAGTCCCACTAGGTCTACTCCTAACGGTTAACCTATATCTAATAAACTACGGAATCTGGGCCTGTGCCTTCCGGTGGTTCCTTAACCATCGCTTGGAGGCCGCAGTACTTTCGGCAAAAATTACCCTAAAAATTTTCTTGGGTTTGGTTTACAGGTGATGGGGCTATGAAATATTTTGTTCTGTATCCTATTTCACCACACCGGATACTGGTCGGAGGTTTATCACATTCTGCATGTATTTGTGAACCCCCGCAAGTCCAGAATTTTATACGGGCGTTTTTTCTTTAACTAAAATTATTACTGGAATAATTACCCCTAGTTGATCTTGACATATCTTTCTCTCCACAGTTCAAACCTTTCTTTGGGTTTGTTTTTATAATTTCTAACGTTTTGAAATTCTACTCTGGAGTTATCTCTTTGTTCTCCAGGGGAAGTCTTGTCTCCTGAGTCAACCAATGTTGCTCCCAAAGACATGTCTGAGGAGTCCCTATACATTAAATCAATCAATTCAAATCTCTTTGCCAGCGCTAATAATTCATCTTTGTCATCTGTTGCTTTAGTTTGTTCATGAAATTTCCTTCCAATTGAAGGGAGCATACTCCTTTTAAAAATACTAACAGTTATGTCATCTGCCCCTATACCAGGACAATTTTTTGCATACTCTTG
Source organism: Artemia sp. Qi Xiang Cuo (assembly GCF_049724085.1). NCBI lineage: Eukaryota > Metazoa > Arthropoda > Branchiopoda > Anostraca > Artemiidae > Artemia > Artemia sp. Qi Xiang Cuo. The sequence continues at coordinate 8,682,977 of NC_142812.1, read as the reverse complement.
TGACTTTCTACTAATTTGGGAGTAAAATTGATGTACCAACTCAGATGGCCTTGGTTTCTCGGATAGGAGTTCTTGCAGTTTTTGTGCGGCTGGTTTTTCATGTAAAAAGGCTTCTTTTAGAAGTCTTTCTAAATGGTTTAAATCTCTGATTTTAGAAATGTCTAAATCTCGTCGCAAATCTTTGGATTTCTCCCCGTGCATAGCAAATAGCTTGATTAATCATAACAAGGTCATTTTTTTCTAAACTCCTTTGTATTGGTTTAAGGGTCGTAATCCACGAATGGATTTCATTTGGATATATTAGTAACAAGATGGGAGGGGTTTGTTCCACTAATAGATTTTGAAGCCTACTTGTGACGGTGGCATCTCTATATTGCCCTTCTAGAGCGTTTATTCTAGACTGTGCTTGTTGTAGTGCAATTTCTAACTCTTTGATTTTGTTTTCATTTGAGCTCATGATGATTCTATCCTTATAAACTCTTAATGTGGGAAACGTTTTGAACCTTTAAATTATTTTAAACTCCTAAAATGAGTTAGTTTATCAATTGCGTAAGAATTAGCTCAGTATCTTGATTTAAATTAACCCTCAAGGCTAATAGTATGATTAAACTTTTGAAGATTATTAAAAAAGATTTAAGCAAGCTACAGACAATATAGACACTGGAACTTGTAAAAAAGAGTAAGCAAATGAGAGGAAAGACAGAATCTTCGGAAGATTAAAAGCTGTCTAAGTTTACTTTTAAGTCAAGTTATTTTAAAAAAATTGCTTTAATGAACACCTTTTTTCAACTTTTTGGTTGCTGCTAGTCCTGACGATAATCGTCATAAACTGTACACCCACCTTATTGAAAAGAGCCGAGGACAAAATTTTACCAAAATTTATAATTTTTTACTAATTCCTCCCCCCCCCGGAAATGAAAGTTCCATCGAACTTGAGTACCGCTGACACCCGTTGTAATGTTTCCTCTCCTTAATCAGGGCTAAATATTTGGTAGCGTGTTTAAATGAGGCTTTGATAAGTTCGTTACTCAGAAACCAGAGACAACTGATATTTATCATGAAAGGAAATGACGGGAAAATATTCAAACTCTAGTTATTTTGAATACTTCTAAACCTCTTCTAGGTCTGTTGTTTAATATTGTGTGTGTGTGCTTGTTCAATCCAAAAATGTTTACCGAAAAAAAAGGATTAAATTAATTCTAGGCTATCGAATACTTCTAATTGAAAGAGCTACACTTGAATAATCAGACAGACTTGGGTACCAGTGTAATTAAAATTCTCTGAACCAAATTATTGTTCCTATGAATAATCTTTTTATCAGATCTTACTGGTTGTATAAATTAAACCAAGTTTCAGGTTCATATCCTGAAAAGGAAGCTAGTGTTCTTTGGAACTTTGATAAACTACAACTTTCTAGAGAAAAATGAATCTTTGAACGGAAGATATTGGAAATCTTAATCTAGTAATTTAATTCCTCTTTCTTCCCGAGCCCTCTGTAAAACATCAGGATTGCCTCTATATAATGTTAGCACGGGTTGAGAAATACAAAGGTTGCTAAAAATAGTAATAGGTCCCACATTCGTATAACGTCAGAGAATTCGCTAGGGAGGAATATTGTATTGTCCTCTAGTTCCAATCTTCTTATATGTATATATAAGTTTTTAATAGATGCTAAAGGTCACTAAGCTGGAAGGAGGAGACAAAAGACTCTTTAATTTATTCTTTAAGGTCAAGGAGTTTATATTGTACTTAAACCTTAGGTTATTCTCAAGTTCCAGTTTCTATGACGAACTAATTTTATTTCTGTTTTAATCCTTAGAAAATGATGTATTTCACCTAGGGTCCCCAAGTCTTTTTAACCAAATATACCCCATATCACCAAATTATAATACAATGTCGTGCTTTGACTCCAGCAATAATTTATGTCTGCTATATAAGTATTAAATTTATTAACTCAACTCCACATAAGACCTGAGTTTAGCACATGCGAAAGAAATCTCTTTGAAGGTTATTTCCGTATTTTAGTGGTTCTCAAAGGAAATTTATGCAGGCTAGTAGTACCTTTTTATCCGAATTTATAAAGAAAGCTATTACTCATATTCCTTGGTTCCGAGGCAAAACTACCCAGATTTGTCTCTCCTCCGTAAGTTATATTCAATTTGGTACTTGATCCGTTTAGTGACCTCCCCTGCTCTTTTAGCCAATCAATAACTTTTTGCTAAAAAGTAGTTTCTTCCAATGTTTCAAGGCCTTGCATTCCTTTTTGTTTTATACCCATAACTGGTCTAAATTAGGTCTTTAAATATTTATCACGGGTTCAAAAGTCGTTTGATTCTTGGACAAAGGAGTGTCACTACTAGATTAATGACTAGTTACGCAAAGTGAAGTTATTTTCAAATTTAAGCTAATTTGAAATTGTCGCTATATTTCTGATTTATTGAGACGAAAGGGAATTCCAAGCTCTACCAAAATTGAGTTACCAAATTACACAAAATTAAGGCCTCCTTACATAAGGAGTCTTTTTTCATGAGCCGCATGGTATGTTTCAACGAAACGTTTGTGCCTGCAAAAAGCTGAACCACAGGGTCAGCTCCTCTTCCAGCCTATTGTATGGTCTGGCACGAGGCAACTTACGGAAAAAGTGCAGATGCAGTTGCTTCAGCTTATCATGGACTTATTGACGAGCATAGGGACATAGATGAATTCATATTTTTTGCCGACAACTATACTGAAAAAAAAATTACATTCTGTTTTCTATGCTAGCGAGGATTTCGAACGAACCCTGGGCACCCGCCAAGATCACCATCAAGTATTTCACGAAAGGTGATACCTATATATTTGCCGATGGACTCCATGAACTTATCGAGGCTAAAACTAGGAAGAAAAGAAATGGTGAGGACTTTGGCGCTTTGAAGAAGCTGATGAAAGATTCCAGGGAAAATACTCGCGTCAGGGAGCTTTGCATCAGTGACTTTCGCGAGTGGAAAAACGATAGCCTTCCAAAAAGTAGAAAGATAACCTACCAGTGCTGCTACAAATAATAATTGAAAGGTGAATCCTCTATGCTGTATCGTGAGGATTTTGATCCGGAGCTTGTCTCTTACGATATCCTTACAGTTGCAGCAAAGAAAGAACTTGGTAAAGGATTGCCAAAGTCTCTGAAACAACCGAGGGGAATAAATGCCTCGAAAATATTTGAGATCATAACAATGGTGGTATCACACATGTGTAACCAGAGACCCTGAGCATTCTGGAAAAAGATACCAACAGAGAACGAAGCATCGTCTGATCTCATGTTTGAGGGATGTGAAGAACAAGATGGACTATAATGATGTTTGCTTTTTTGAGTTCCTAAAAGTTTAATTGAAGCTGAATGTTGTTCCTGTTTTCTGGTCAGTTTCCAAATAACCGAACAATCCTTTTACATGTTCTTTTACATTAAAATAATTGAAGTTATGGTTCTAAGATGCGATACATAGGAGAAGTTTCTGTACGATTTTGACCCCTGATTTCTGCGTTTCACAGGTGTGGGTAGTATCAGAGAGGGTAGTTTTCAACATGATCTATTCAGTGAATAAGAAAAAAAAAATATTGGTAAAAAAATTTAATAGATGAAAACATTGTCAAAAGTTAAATTTTTTTCGCATTTAAATTTAAACAGCGAAATGACATATACTTCCTTTTGGTCTGCCGAAAAACGCGACAAAAGGAGATAGGTGACAAAAGTGCCAAAACTAAATGGAAAGTTGGATTTTTGAAAGAACCGCGTGATTCAGCACGAGTTATTACGTCTGCTCATGTTTAGAAATGATTCCCAGCAACTTATTTTTCTAGTTTAAAATTGGGTTATATGTTTAAAACGTTTTTTGCATCTCCTGTAAAATTTACACAATGTCACTTACCGCCTTTTGGTTTGCCACAGCCGATTTGAGGGCCCGTTCCTATCTTCAACATGGAGAAGTCTAGACTGACAATATCTTCTCAGTTTTTTGACATAGTACGATTGATTACTAAATGCTGTCTGGCTCGATACTCAAGACCCTCGGTAGTTTTATCCATACCTTCGATTTCCCTTCTTCTTAGTTTTCACTTTGATGCTTTATTTAATTTTATTACTTTCCTCTCATTCTTGTGATTTCTTGTATACTCAGAAACTTCTCGTATAGCCACCTTCTCTGTTTTACAAAGCTTAAAGAGTTTTTGCTTGTATTTCTAGTTGTTATTATGACTTTTCCTTCTGAAACGTTTTTTTATTACTTCGCACACTTTTTTCTTAAAATTGTTTAGCCATTATCTAAATATAAAATTATAAAATCTGTATGGTAAATTCATATGTTTGACTACTGTCTCCATCGGTTGGTTCTGCAGGAGTATATACAACTATGACTTACACCTTGCACTTTGTGGTCATAAATTGAGGAATTAAAATTACTCTGTTAAATGCCTCTCATCCTAAGCAATTCTTAGAAGCTTCCTTATTCGTTATAAACCTTAATTCCTGCATATGCACCCTGTACTTCCCACTTGAATAAATAAATTCTATATTACCCAATTTCACGTTGCCTAATCCTAGGAAAGAACAAATGAAAGTCCTAACACGATTAGCTCAAACGCATCAGTCTGGCTGCCAACATTTCAAACGATAGGTATTTTTCCGCGTCGCAGCGTGCAATGTCGCAATTTTCATATTGAAATCATTGAAATAGTTATGGCCTAAATAAAGCATTGGGTCCAACCAATTCTAGGTCGGGGAATATTATCTTCTACTCAATTATACCCAAAGTGTATATGTCCGCTCAAATATGTACCTATAGGGGGAGGGCCAGGGGGTTTGACCTCCCCCTCCCCCAAAATGTCTGTTCGACTCGTAAAAACGTAACAAAAATGGATATAAACAATTTTCCTTAGCGTTTTTTAGTTTATTTTTGTGTAACCCCCCCCCCCCTCGAAAAAATATTCTTGTGTAAAACACCCCCCAAAAAAAATCCTTTTTGGCTATTGAGCTATGCTTTTGAGCTATGGTTTTCTGTACTCGGCAATGCAGTCTTACCATCAAGAGTCAACGTTCCAAACAAGTAATATCATACAATAAAGAAAAAAGGTGAGAAACCAAACTCACATCTGAAAAACTATAGCGGTTGTTTAGTAAACGTTCTAAACAAAATCCAGCATGGTGAGAGAAAAACTACACAAAGCCAAAATATAAAGGCGATACGACTTTCTAAAAAGAATTTTTATCTCCAGGGAAGTGAATCAGAATGTAAGTGAACCATTGATAGAAACCACAGACTGTAAGTAGTATGTATATAATGATTCCGAGCAGAGTGTCCCCCCATAAAGGTATAATGATTCCGAGCAGAGTGTCCCCTCATATAGCTATAATATTTACAAGCAGACAGTGTAATGACCGGAATTCAACCACCGTAAAAATTCGGGTTGATCTGTGATCAAAGTGCGTGATGATTCCTTTGTTTGAAATTGTGAAGTTCTTTTTATAATTTAATTTGTTAGGCGTGGTTGACTTATGTTTAACCTTGAACTAATTTACATAAATTAATTTATTATTAATTAATTTACATAATTAAATTAATTTACATTATTACATTAATTTACATAATTACATTAATTTACATAATTACATTAATTAATTTTTTTTTTAGATTTTAATAGTTTTTTTTTATTGATGTCATTTTATTGTACTCTAATGATGATATTTTTCTTTTCCAATGATATGATTTTTTACGTTTTAAGTATCTTCCCATTGATTTATATGAAATTTGTGTTTGATGTAGGAATCGAACGTGAGACCCGTGATTTCCTAGAGTTGGATTATTTCGGTAGTGTTTCGTCATGGATTACCTTGTCACAGTTACATTCTCTTAATTTTTCAAAGTTCATTTCGAATTTCTTTCGTTGAAATGCGAGGGTTGGAATATCTCAGTAGTGTTTGTCGTGGTTTATCTTGCCACAGTTACATTCTCTTGATTTTTCAAAGTTCATTTAGAACTTCTTTCGCTCAAATGCAAGATTTGGATTATTTCACTAGTGTTTTGTCGTGGTTTACTATGTCACAGTTACATTATAGTTATTTTTAATAGTTAATTTTTTATTTATTTCGTGATTTACAAGAGTTTGAATATTTCAGTAGTGTTTTATCATGGTTTACCTTGTCCAAGTTACATTCTATTGATTTTTCAAAGTTCAGTTTGGATTTTTTTTCTTGAAATGCAAGAGTTGGAATGTTTCAGTAGTGTTTTGTCGTAGTTTACCTTGTCACAGTTACACTCTCTTCATTTTTCAAAGTTCATTGTGTATTTCTTTCCTTGAAATCCAAGAGATTTCATTAGTGTTTTGTCGTGGTTTAACTTGTCACAGTTACATTCTCATGATTTTTAAAATTTCATTTTTGGATTTATTTCATTGAAATGCAAGAGTTGGAATATTTCAGTAGTGTTTTGTTATGGTTTACCTTGTCACGGTTGCATTCTCTTTATTTTTCAAAGTTCATTTTGAATTTCTTTAGTGAAATGCAAGAGTTGGAATATTTCAGTAGTGTTTTGTCGTGGTTTACCATGTCACAGTTACATTCTCTTAATAATTCAAAGTTCATTTTGAATTTCTTTCGTTTCAGTAGTGTTCTGTCGTGGTTTACCATGTCACAGTTACATTCTCTTAATTTTTCAAAGTTCATTTTGAATTTCTTTCGTTTAAATGCAAGAGTTGGAATATTTCAGTAGTGTCTTGTTGTGCTTTACCTTGTCACAGTTACATTCTCTTGATTTTTCAAAGTTCATTGTGGATTTCTTTCCTTGAAATGCAAGAGTTGGAATATTTCAGTAGTGTTTTGTCATGTTTTATCTTGACACATTTACATTCCATTGATTTTTTCAAAGTTTATTTTGAATTTCTTGCGTGAAATGCAAGAGTTGGAATAATTAAGTGGTGTTTATTCGTGTTTTACCATGTCACAGATACATTTCCTTAGTTTTTCAAAGTTAATTCTTAATTTCTTTCGTTGAAGAGCAAGGGTTGGATTATTTCAGTAGTGTCTTGTTGTGCTTTACCTTGTCACAGTTACATTCTCTTGATTTTTCAAAGTTCATTTCGGATTACTTTCTTTGAAATACAATAGTTGAAATATATCAGGATTTTCTTGTTGGGCTTTACCTTGTCTCGAATGCATTCTCTTTATTTTCCAAAATGCATTTTGAATATATTTAGCTACGTTCAATAATTGTAATATTTAATTATCTTTCTTTCGTTTTTCACAATGTTACAGATACGTTATCTTGATTTTTCAAAGTTCATTTTGAATTTCTTTCGTTTCATTAGTGTTTTGTCGTGGTTTACCATGTAACAGTTACATTCTCTTAATTTTTCAAAGTTCATTTTGAATTTCTTTCGTTGAAAAGCAAGAGTTTGAATATTTCAGTAGTGGCATTTTGTGCTTTACCTTGTCATAGTTACATTCTCTTGATTTTTCAAAGTTCATTTTGGATTTCTTTCATTGAAATGCAAGAGTTGGAATATTTCAGTAGTGTTTTGTCGTGGTTTACCTTGTCACAGTTACATTCTCTTGATTTTTCAAAGTTTATTGTGGGTTTCTTTCCTTGAAATGCAAGAGTTAGAATATTTCAGTAGTGTTTTGTCATGGTTTATCATGTCACAGCTACATTCCCTTGATTTTTTCAAAGTTCATTTTGAATTTCTTTCGTGAAATGCAAGAGTTGGAATAATTCAGTGGTGTTTCGTCGTGTTTTACCATGTCACAGATACATTCTCTTAATTTTTAAAAGTTCATTTTGAATTTCTTTCGTTGAAATGCAAGAGTTGAATTATTTCAGTAGTGTCTTGTTGTGCTTTACCTTGTCACAGTTACATTCTCTTGATTTTTCAAAGTTCATTTCGGATTACTTTCTTTGAAATGCAAAAGTTGGAATATTTCAGTAGTGTTTTGCTATGGTTTAGCTTCTCAAAGTTACAATTTCATGATTTTTCAAAGTTCATTTGGATTGGATTCGATGAAATTCAAGTATTGGAATATTTCAGTAGTTTTTTGTCGTGGTTTACCGTGTCACAGCTATATTTTCTTGATTTTTCAAAGCTTATTTTGGATTTTCACATTCGCCTTTATCTAAAAATTTTATTTTTATTGTCGGTCGAGCCATTCAAGAGAATGTATATTTAATTAGTGTCGTTTTGTGCTTTTAATTGTCACAGTTACATTCTCTTGATTTTTCAAAGTTCATTTTATATTTTTTTCGTTAAATTTATCTTGTTGTTCTAATTATGTTTGGTGTTTTTGTGCTTTACATTGTCACAATTACATTCTCCTGATTTTTCAAAGTTGATTTTGTATTTCTTTCCTTGAAATGCAAGAGTTGGAATATTTCAGTAGTGTTTTGGCATGGTTCACCACATCACAGTTACATGCTCTTGATTATTAAAAGTTCATTTTGAATTTCGTTCGTGAAAGGCAAGAGTTGGAATATTTCAGTATTGTTTTGTCATGGTTTACCTTGTCACAGTTACAGTCTCCCGATTTGTAAAAGTTCATTTTGGATTTCTTTCCTTGAAATACAAGGGTTGGAATATTTAAGTAGTTTTTTTTTGTGGTTTACATTGTCACAATTACATTCGCATGATTTTTAAAAATTAATTTTTTGATTTCTATCGTTGAAATGCAAGAGTTGGAATATTTCAGTAGTGTTTTGTTATGGTTTACCTTGTCACAGTTACATTTTCTTGATTTTTCAAAATTCATTTTTTAATTTCTTTCGTTGAAATGCAAGAGTTGGAATATTTCAGTAGTGTTTTGTCATGGTTTACCTTGCCACAGTTACATTCTCTTGATTTTTCAAAGTTCATTTTGAATTTCTTTCATTGAAATGCAAGAGTTTGAATATTTCAGTAGTGTTTTGTCGTGGTTTACCATCTCACAGCTACATTCTCTTTATTTTTCAAAGTTCATTTTGGATTTCTTTCGTTGAAATGCAAGAGTTGGAATATTTCAGTAGTGTTTAGTCATGGTTTACCATGTCACAGTTACATTTTTTTGATTTTTCAAAGTTCATTTTGAATTTCTTTAATTGAAATGCAAGAGTTGTATTATTTCAGGAGTGTTTTGTCGTGGTTTACCTTGTCACAGTTATATTCTCTTAATTTTTCAAAGTTCCTTTTGAACTTCTTTCCTTGAAATGCAAGAGTTGGAATATTTCAGTAGTGTTTTGTCGTGGTTTACCTTGTCACAGTTACATTCTCATGATTTTTTCAAAGTTCATTTTGAATTTCTTTCATTGAAATGCAAGAGTTGGATTATTTCAGTAGTGTTTTGTTGTGGTTTACCTTGTCAAACTTAGATTCTCTTGATTTTTCAAAGTTCATCTTGTATTTCTTTCATTGAAATGCAAGAGTTGGAATATTTCAGTAGTGTTTTGTTGTGTTTTACCTTGTCACAGTTACATTCTCTTGATTTTTCCAAGTTCATTTTGAATTTCTTTTGTGAAATGCAAGAGTTGGAATATTTCATTAGTGTTTTGTTATGGTTAACCTTGTCACAGTTGCATTCCCTTGATTTTTTCAAAGTTTTTAAAAGTTCATTTTGAATTTCTTTCGTTGAATGCAAGACTCGTAATAATCCAGCAGTGTTTTTTTATGGTTTACATGGCAACAGTTACATTCCCTTGGTTTTTTCTAATTTCATTTTTAATTTCTTCCGTGAAATTCAAGAGTTGGAATTTTTCAGTAGTATTTTGTTATGTTTTACCTTTTCACAGTCACATTCTCTTGGTTTTTTCAATGTTCATTTTTAATTTCTTTAGTTGATATGCACGACTTGGAATATTTCAGTAGGGTTTTGTCATGGTTTACCTTGCCGCAGTTACATTCTCTCGATTTTTCAAAGTTCATTTTGGATTTGTTTCGTTGAAATGCAAGAGTTGGAATATTTCAGTAGTGTTTTGTCATTGTTTACCATGTCACAGTTACATTCTCATGATTTTTCAAAGTTCATTTTTGAATTTCTATCCTTGAAATGCATGAATTAGAATATTTCAGTAGTGTTTTGCCGTGCTTAAGCATGTCACAGTTACATTTTTTTAATTTTTTCAAGTTCAGTTTGAATCTCTTTCGTTGAAATGCAAGAGTTGGAATATTTCAATAGTGTTTTGTTGTGGTTTACCTTGTCAAAGTTACATTCTCTTGATTTTTCAAAGTTCATTTTGAATTTCTTTCATTGAAATGCAAGAGATGGATTATTTCAGTAGTGTTTTGTTGTGATTTACCTTGTCACAATTACATTCTCTTGATTTTTCAAAGTTCATTTTGGATTTCTTTCGTTGAAATACAAGAGATGGAATATTTCAGTAGTGTTTTTGTCATGGTTTACCTTGTCACAGTTACATTCTCTTGATTTTTCAAAGTTCATTTTGAATTTATTTCGTGAAATGCAAGAGTTGGAATATTCTAGTAGTGTTTTGTCATGGTTTCCCTTTTCACAGTTACATTCTCTTGATTTTTCAATGTTCATTTTGAATTTTTTTCATTGAAATGCAAGAGTTGGAATATTTCAGTAGTGTCTTGTCGTGGTTCACCATCACACAGTTACATTCTCTTGATTTTTCAAAGTTCATTTTGTATTTCTTTCGTTGAAATGCAAGAGTTGGAATATTTCAGTAGTGTTTAGTCATGGTTTACCATGTCACAGTTACATTTTTTTGATTTTTCAAAGTTCATTTTGAATTTCTTTAGTTGAAATGCAAGAGTTGGATTATTTCAGTAGTGTTTTGTCGTGGTTTACCTTGTCACAGTTATATTCTCTTAATTTTTCAAAGTTCCTTTTGAACTTCTTTCCTTGAAATGCAAGAGTTGGAATATTTCAGTAGTGTTTTGTCGTGGTTTACCTTGTCATAGTTACATTTTCATGATTTTTTCAAAGTTCATTTTGAATTTCTTTCGTTGAAATGCCAGAGTTGAAATATTTCAGTAGTGTTTTGTTGTGGTTTACCTTGTCAGACTTAAATACTCTTGATTTTTCAAAGTTCATGTTGAATTTCTTTTTTTGAAATGAAAGAGTTGGAATATTTCAGTGTTGTTTTTTTTTGCTTTACCTTGTCAAAGTTACATTCTCTTGATTTTTCAAAGTTCATTTTGATTTTCTTTCGTGAAATGCAAGAGTTAGAATATTTCAGTAGTGTTTTGTTATGGTTTACCTTGTCACAGTTACATTCTCTTGATTTTTTCAAAGTTTTTCAAAGTTCACTTTGAATTTCTTTCGTGAAATGCAAGAGTTGGAATATTTCAGTAATGTTTTGTTATGGTTTACCTTGTCACAGTTACATTCTCTTGATTTTTCAAAGTTTTTTAAAGTTCATTTTGAATTTCTTTCGTGAAATGCAAGAGTTGGAATATTTCAGTAGTGTTTTGTTATGGTTTACCTTGTCACAGTTACATTCTCTTGATTTTTTCAAAGTTCATTTTTAATTTCTTTCGTTGAAATGCAAGGCTTTGAATATTTCAGTAGTGTTTTGTCATGGTTTACCTTGCCGCAGTTACATTCTCTTGATTTTTCAAAGTTCATTTTGAATTTCTTTCATTGAAATGCAAGAGTTGGAATATTTCAGTAGTGTTTTGTCATGGTGTACCATGTCACAGTTACATTCTCATGAATTTTCAAAGTTCATTTTTGGATTTCTATCGTTGAAATGCAAGAGTTGGAATATTTCAGTAGTGTCTTGTCGTGGTTTACCTTGTCACAGTTACATTCTCTTAATTTTTCAAGGTTCATTTTGAATTTCTTTAGTTGAAATGCAAGATTTGTAATATTTTAGTAGTGTTTTGTTGTGCTTTACCTTGTCACAGTTACATTCTCTTGATTATTCAAAGTTCATTTTGAATTTCTTTCATTGAAATGCAAGAGATGGATTATTTCAGTAGTGTATTGTCGTGCTTTACATTGTCACAGTTACATTCTCTTGATTTTTTAAAGTTCATTTTGAATTTCTTTCATGGAAACACAAGAGATGAAATATTTCACTAGGGTTTTTGTCATGGTTCACATTGTCACGGTTACAAGCTTTTGAGTTTTCAAAGTTAATTATGAATTTCTTTATTGAAATGTAAGAGTTGGAATATTCTAGTAGTTTTTTGTCATGGTTTCCCTTTTCACAGTTACATTCTCTTGATTTTTCAAAGTTCATTTTGAATTTATTTCATTGAAATGCAAGAGTTGGAATATTTCAGTAGTGTCTTGTCGTGGTTCACCATCACACAGTTGCATTCTCTTGATTTTTCAAAGTTCATTTTGGATTTCTTTCGTTGAAATGCAAGAGTTGGAATATTTCAGTAGTGTTTTGTCGTGGTTTACCTTATCACAGTTACATTCTCTTAATTTTTCAAAGTTCATTTTGAATTGCTTTCGTTGAAATGCAAGAGTTGGAATATTTCAGTTGTGTTTTGTCGTGGTTAACCTTGTCACAGTTACATTCTCATGATTATTCAAAGTTCATTTTGAATTTCTTTCATTGAAATGCAAGAGATGGATTATTTCAGTAGTGTTTTGTTGTGGTTTATATTCTCACACTTACGTTCTCTTGATTTTTCAGTAGAATATTTCAGTAGTGTTTTGTTGTGCTTTACCTTGTCACACTTACATTCTCTTGATTTTTCAAAGTTCATTTTGAATTTCTTTCATTGAAATGCAAGAGTTGGAATATTTCAGTAGTGTTTTGTTATGGTTTACCTTGTCACAGTTACATTCTCTTGATTTTTTCAAAGTTTTTCAAAGTTCATTTTGAATTTGTTTCGTGAAATGCAAGAGTTGGAATTTTTCAGAAATGTTCTGTCATGGTTTACCTTTTCACTGTTACATTCTCTTAATTTTTCAAAAATTCATTTTGAATTTCTTTCCTTGAAATGCAAGAATCGGAATATTTCAGTAGTGTTTTGTCGTGGTTTACCTTGTCACAGTTACATTCTCTTGATTTTTCAAAGTTCATTTTGGATTTCATTCCTTGAAATGCAAGATTTGGAATATTTTAGTAGTGTCTTGTCGTGGTTTACCTTGTCACAGTTACATCCTCTTGATTTTTCAAAGTTCATTTTTGGATTTCTATCGTTGAAATGCAAGAGTTGGACTATTTCAGTAGTGTTTTGTTATGGTTTACCTTGTCACAGTTACATTCTTTTGATTTTTTCAAAGTTCATTTTGGATTTCTTTCGTTGAAGTGCAAGAGTTGGAATATTTCAGTAGTGTTTCGTCATGGTTTACCTTGCCAACTCTTGCATTTCAACTCTTGCATTTCAACGAAAGAAATTCAAAATGAACTTTGAAAAATCAAGAGAATGTAAGTGTGAGAATGTAAACCACAACAAAACACTACTGAAATAATCCATCTCTTGCATTTCAATGAAAGAAATTCAAAATGAACTTTGAAAAATCATGAGAATGTAACTGTGACAAGGTTAACCACGACAAAACACTACTAAAATATTCCAACTCTTGCATTTCACGAAAGAAATTCAAAATGAACTTTGAAAACTTTGAAAAATCAAGAAAATGTAACTGTGACAAGGTAAACCATAACAAAACACTACTGAAATATTCCAACTCTTGCATTTCACGAAAGAAATTCAAAATGAACTTTGAAAAATCAAGAGAATGTAACTGTGACAAGGTAAAGCACGACAAAAAACTACTGAAATATTCCAACTCTTGCATTTCAACGAAAGAAATACAAAATGAACTTTGAAAAATCAAGAGAATGTAAGTGTGACAACGTATACCACAACAATACGCTACCGAAAAAATCCAACTCTTGAATTTTAATGAAAGAAATTCAAAATGAACTTTGCAAAAATCATAAGTATATAACTATGACAAGGTAGACCACTACAAAACACTACTGAAAAATTCCAACTCTTGAATTTCAAGGAAAGAAGTTCAAAATAAACTTTGAAAAATTAAGAGAATGTAACTATGAGAAGGTGAACCACGACAAAACACAATTGAAATACTTGCATTTCAATGAAAGAAATTCAAAATGAACTTTGAAAAATCAAAAAAATGTAACTGTGACATGGTAAACCATGACTAAACACTACTGAAATATTCCAACTCTTGCATTTTACCGAAAGAAATACAAAATGAACTTTGAAAAATAAAGAGAATGTAGCTGTGAGATGGTGAACAACGACAAAACACTACTGAAATATTCCGACTCTTGCATTTCAATGAAAGAAATTCAAAATGAACTTTGAAAAATCAAGAGAATGTAACTGTGGCAAGGTAAACCATGACAAAACACTACTGAAACATTCCAACTCTTGCATTTCAACGAAAGAAATTAAAAAATTAACTTTGAAAAATCAAGAAAATGTAACTGTGACAAGGTAAACCATTACAATATACTACTGAAATATTCCAACTCTTTCATTTCAACGATAGAAATCCAAAAATCAACTTTTAAAAATCATAAGAATGTAACTGTGACAAGGTAAACCACGACAAAACACTGCTGAAATATTTCAACTCTTGCATTTCAAGGAAAAAAATCCAAAATGAACTTTGAAAAATCAAGACTATGTAATTGTGACAAGGCAAACTACGACAAAACACTACTGAAATATTCCAACTCTTGCCTTTCACGAACGAAATTCAAAATGAACTTTGAAAAATCAAGAGCATGTAACAGTGATATGGTAAACCATGCCAAAACACTACTGAAATATTCCAACTCTTGCATTTCAAGGAAGGAAATTCAAAATCAACTTTGAAAAATCAAGAGAATGTAACAGTGACAAGGTAAAGCACAACAATACACTACTGAAATATTCCAACTTTTGAATTTCATGAAAGCTATTCAGGATGAAGTTCGAAAAATCAAGAGAAAGTAAAAATCCTAAATGAGCTTTTAAAAATCAAGATAATGTTACTATGACACGTTAAACAACGACAAAACACTACCGTAATATTCCAGCACTTACCTTTTAAGGAAAGAAATACTAAATGAACTTAGAAAAATCATGAGATTGTAACTGTGAGAAGGTAAACCATAACAAAACACTACTGAAATATTCCAACTCTTGCATTTGAAAAAAAGTAATCCGAAATGAACTTTGAAAAATCAAGAGAATGTAACTGTGACATGGTAAAGCACAACAAAACACTACTTAAATAATTCAACTCTTGCATTTCAACGAAAGAAATTCAAAATGAACTTTGAAAAACTAAGGGAATGTATTTGTGACATGGTAAACCACGACAAAACACTACTGAAATATTCCAACTCTTGCATTTCAACGAAAGAAATCCAAAATTAACTTTGAAAAATCAAGAGAATGTAACTGTGACAAGGTAAACCATGACAAAACACTACTGAAATATTCCAACTCTTGCATTTCAAGGAAAGAAATCCAAAATGAACTTTGAAAAATCAAGAGAATGTAACTGTGACAAGGTAAACCACGACAAAACACTACTGAAATATTCCAACTCTTGCATTTCAAGGAAAGAAATCCAAAATGAGCTTTGGAAAATAAATAGAATGTAACTTGGACAAGGTAAACCACGATAAAACACTACTGAAATATATTCCAATTCTTGCATTTGACGAAAGAAATTCAAAATTAACTTTGAAAAATCAAGAGAATGTAACTGTGACAAGGTAAAGCACAACGAAACTATAGTGAAATATTCCAACTCTTGCATTTCAACGAAAGAAATCCAAAATACTACTACTACTACTACTAACAACTCATCGCAGCACCAAGCCGACTGAGGCCAACACAGCTACGCACGCTCCTCCTCCACCCCAATCTATTCAAAACCTACCTTTTTACACCCGCCCCCGAAGTTCCCATTTCCTTTAAATCTTTCTTTATGACGTCCTCCCACCCCATACGGGGACGACCTGCTTTCCGTTTAGCCCTAGATGGTTGGCCGAAAAGAACAATCTTTGGCAATCTGTCATCCTTCATCCGCACAACATGCCCTAACCACCTCAACCTTTCTTTCATTGTAGACCTAGAAAGCGGTATTGAACCACATTTTTCGTATAGCCTATTGTTTGAAATACGGTCAGTCAGCCGGGTACCGAGAGCAATCCTTAAGCAATTTCTCTTTAAAACATCTAGCAAATCTTCATCCGCTATTCGGAGCGTCCATGATTCAGAGCCATATTTGACGACTGTCATCACTGTAGCTTCTAAGATTCTAATCTTGGTTTGTAGACTTATCTTCCTATTCTTCCAGACTTTTTTTAACTGTGAAAAAACATCCTGAGCCTTGGCTATTCTATTTTTAACATCTTCACTAATCCCATCATCTTTTCTAATAATACTACCAAGGTAAATGAAGCTGCTCACCTGGTCAATCTTTTCATTACCCAACGTCACCTTTCCATCTTCACTTATTCCTAGCCTTAGTGACTTAGTCTTCCTAACATTAATTTTCAAACCAATTCTAGCACCCTGAACTCGCAAAACCTCTAAAACTTCATTCATTTTGCTCACACTTTCATCTAGGATGCTTAAATCATCAGCATAATCCAAGTCCAGGAGACTTTTTCCTCCCCCTTTGATTCCGTGGTCTCCCATTGCCTTTCCTGTGCTCCTTAAAACAAAGTCCATCAAAATAAACCATATAAAGGGGGGATAGAACACAACCGTGCTTAACTCCTGATTTAATAAAAAACCAGCTGCTAACTTCATTTCCTACCTTAACCGCAGCAGTGTTATTCTCGTACATAGTACTAATCACTTTAATTTATTTGTCTGGTATACCATACAAGGATAAAACCTTTACTAAAGCTCCTCTATCAACAGAATCGAACGGTTGCTCATAATCTATAAAACTGAGGACCAAAGGTGTTTGAAAACTTAGGCACTTCTCAGTTATTAACCTAAGAGTGAAAATTTGGTCAACACATCCTCTACCTTTTCTAAAACCGCACTGCTCTTCTCTTAAAACTTTGTCTACGGCATCTCTCAGTCTAAAAAGTATCATATTACTAAGCAATTTAATGCCTACAGAGACCAGACTAATGCCTCGATAATTACCACACTCTTTTATCATCTTTCTTATAAAGTGGCTTAATTAAGGTTTTCCCAAAATCGTTAGGTACTTCCCCTTTTTCAAAAATCATATTCATAATCTTCAATAACTTATTTCTAACCTCAGAGCCACCATATTTAAGAAACTCATTTACCACACTATCAGCACCTGAAGCCTTATTATTTTCTAATTCTTTTAGTACCGTCGCTAATTCTTCCTCGCAAAACAAATCTTCCTTCACATCCAAGGTATCACAAACTTTTTCATTTTCCTCTATATTTTTTCCTGCAACTCTATCTCGGTTAAGCAAATGCTCAAAATGTTCGGCCCATCTCGCTTTATCTTTTTCCTTATCGCTAATTGCCACCCCATTCCTATCTTTAACTGGGACAAGTCCGGATTGACTACTACCTCTCAATTTGTGAACGTGCCAGTACAATATTTTACTATTATTATGACAAGGTAAAGCACAACAAGACACTACTGAAATATTCCAACTCTTGCATTTCAACGAAAGAAATCCAAAAGAACTTTGAAAAATTAAGAGAATGTAACTGTGACATGGTAAACCACGACAAACACTACTGAAATATTCCAATTCTTGCATTTCACGACAGAAATTCAAAATGAACTTTGAAAAATCAAGAGAATGTAACCGTGACAAGGTAAAGCACAACAAGACACTACTGAAATAATCCAACTCTTGCATTTCAACGAAAGAAATTCAAAATGAACTTTGAAAAATCAAGAGAATGTAACTGTGACAAGGTAAACCACGACAAAACACTACTGAAATATTCCAACTCTTGCATTTCAAGGAAAGAAACCCACAACAAACTTTGAAAATCAAGAGAATATAACTTTTACAAGGTAAACCAAGACAAAACACTACTGAAATATTCCAACTCTTGCATTTTCAATGAAAGAAATCAAAACTTAACTTTGAAAAATAAATAGAATGTAACTGTGACAAGGTAAACCACGATAAAACACTACTGAAATATTCCAATTCTTGCATTTGACGAAAGAAATTCAAAATGAACTTTGAAAAATCAAGAGAATGTAACTGTGACAAGGTAGACCATAACGAAACCCTACTAATATATTCCAACTCTTGCATTTCAATGAAAGAAATCCAAAACTGAACTTGGAAAAATCAAGAGAATGTAACTGTGACAAGGTAAAGCACAACAAGACACTACTGAAATATTCCGACTCTTGCATTTCAACCACAGAAATCCAAAATGAACTTTAAAAATTAAGAGAATGTAACTGTGACATGGTAAACCACGACAAAACACTACTGAAACGAAAGAAATTTAAAATGAACTTTGAATAATTAAGAGAATGTAACTGTGACATGGTAAACCACGACAAACACTACTGAAATATTCCAACTCTTGCATTTCACGAAAGAAATTCAAAATGAACTTTGAAAAATCAAGAGAATGTAAATGTGACATGGTAAACCACGACAAAACACTACTGAAACGAAAGAAATTCAAAATGACTACTGAAATAACTACTGAAAAACACTACTGAAATATTCCAACTCTTGCATTTCAATGAAAGAAATCCAAAAATGAACTTTGAAAAATCAAGAGAATGTAACTGTGACAAGGTAAACCACTACAAAACACTACTGAAATATTCCAACTCTTGCATTTAAAGTAAAGAAATCAAAAACGAACTTTTAAAAATCAAGAGAATTTAACTGTTAAATGTTAAACAACCACAAAACACTACTGAAATATTACAACTCTTGCATTTCAAGGAAAAATACCAAAATGAGCTTTGGAAAATAAATAGAATGTAACTGTGACAAGGTAAAACAAGATAAAAAACTTTTTAAATATACAAACTCTTGCATTTCACGAAATAAATTCAAAATGAACTTTGAAAAATCAAGAGAATGTAACTGTGACAAGGTAAACCACGACGAAGCACAACAAAACACTACTGAAATATTCCAACTCTTGCATTTCACTAAAGAAATTCAAAATGAACTTATAAAAATCAAGAGAATGTAACTGTGACAAGGTAAAGCACAACAAAACACTACTGAAATATTCCAACTCTTGCTTTTCAACGAAAGAAATTCAAAATGAACTTTGAAAAATCAAGAGAATGGAAAAATCCAAAATGAACTTTGAAAAATAAAAAAAAAGTTAAAAAAAAAATTTTTTTTGGGGGGGGGGGGTTGGAGGGAGGGTGGAGGGATAGGGGTTGGAGGGATGGCTGAGGGAAAGGGTTGAGGGATAGGGGTAGAACTTGGGGCCCAAGTATAAGAAGAAATTGTTTGTCTAGTATGCATCTCAAACTATCGTGGTATACATATTCTCATAATGATGCCATACAAATGTCTCAAAACATTTCACTTAACACGAATCAAAAATATGGTTGACTATTCGAAATTGCCTGAACTTGTTCCAGTTGAATAGACTGAACCAGTTGTGGTAGTGTGACGCTGGAAAACAGTTGGGCACTGTCCCAGAAACAATTCAATGGATGTATTTCTAAAATCATAATATGTTAAAAGGCTTGTTGGTTCAGGCGATTAACGTTTCGTTCTTTTACCTTAGGATATCACGGGTCTCACTTTCGATTCCTACATCAAACACAAATTTCATATAAATCAATGGGAAGATACTTAGAATGTAAAAAATCATATCATTGGAAAAGAAAAATATCATCAATAGATTACAATGAAATGACATAAAAAACTATTAAAATTAAAAAGAAAAAATTAATGCAACTATGTAAATTAATGTAATTATGGGAATTAATGTAATTATGTAAATTAATTAATAATAAATTAATTTATGTAAATTAGTTCAAGGTTAAACATAAGTCAACCACGCCTAACAAATTAAATTACAAAAAGAATTTCACAATTTCATACAAAGGAATCATCACGCACTTTGAACACAGATCAACACGAATTTTCACGGTGGTTGAATTCCGGTTATTACACTGTCTGCTTGTAAATATTATAGCTATATGAGGGGACACTCTGCTCGGAATAATTATACCTTTATGGGGGGACAGTCTGCTCGGAATCATTATATACATACTACTACTACTGTAATACAAAAAAATAATAACAAAAGATTCATGAGATTTATAAAAGAATATCAAATTATTGAAATTAGCTTGAGTGGAGTTTCAAAGGGATAGAAAAAAAATTCAGGTTATCTTTAATGAAGTGACATAAAAACTAAAAACTCTTCCTGAAACCATCGCTCTTTTTGTTACATTTTTGTAGTGGTTTAAAAATGCTTCTTGATTCAATTTAGTTGCACTTTTGTTTGAACAGTCATTCCTGGAGAATTGGGAAGAGAGTCAAAGTTTAGTGTACAGAGCTGGGTATTAAGGAGGGGACAGCTCCACGATACATGGACTAATTTGTTCATGGACTAGAATGTTCATTTAAGGTTTCATTCAAAAATTTCTATTGTTTTTTCAAAGTATACCCAGGGTTACCCTAAGTATTTACTTTTTGAAATCAAGTATAATTATCAAAAATCAAAATATCATCTCCTAATATGAGTGGAGGTTTTCCCCATCAGCCTTCGTGCTTCAAGCTTCATACTTTGTTCATATATATATATATATATATATATATATATATATATATATATATATATATATATATATATATATATATATATATATATATATATATATATATATATATATATATATATATTCACTTCATAAGAAAAAGGAAGAATTTTACATTT
Organism: Artemia sp. Qi Xiang Cuo; assembly: GCF_049724085.1. Taxonomy (NCBI): domain Eukaryota; kingdom Metazoa; phylum Arthropoda; class Branchiopoda; order Anostraca; family Artemiidae; genus Artemia; species Artemia sp. Qi Xiang Cuo. Next base: position 8,662,184 of record NC_142812.1, on the reverse strand, counting down.
GGCAAGTGATCCCTTTTAAGGGAGTTTCCATTAGAATTTTGGATAGAATTTAAGGCATATTTGAATACAATTTAAATTTGAGCGTTTAAAATTTAAAAATGTAGTCTAATTACTATTACTATTACTATTACTAAAAACTCACTGCAGCACCTAGCCGCCTGAGGGCAATACAGACACGCATGCTTCTGCTCCATCCAAATCTATTAAAAACCTCCCTCTTTACACCCTCCCAGGAAGTGTCCATTTTCCTTAAATATTTCCTTACTACATTAATCAAATTAATGTCTTATTACAATGTAATGAAATAAAAATATTCCTTGGCAGTAAAAAACCTAACAATTAGCTGTTTATGCTTTAATCTAAAGTGACAAAACAAAAGTATGTTTTTGATATAATGAGCTTATTTTTGTTTTCCAGAAAAGTTGCAATGGCTTATCAAAAACGATGGCGTCATCGATGTTCTTTACTTTGCCTGTGTTGCTGCATATCCAAGTCTGAACGGAACAAGGTATTATTTTCAACTAGAATTTAAACAGAAACATGCAGACTGTGTGTAGAGTATGATACAAGCACATAGGTAAGATAGGGTGAAACGACCCCCAGTTAGCAGCATTTTCAGGAGTTGTAATTTAATCCCTTATATTTCCCACTGAGTTGGCGTATTTCTGGTGTTTTTAAGCAGCCCTCCCCCCCCCTTGAAACTATTTCCTTCGTACGTGCCTTATAGGCTAGAAGCAACAAAAGATAAAACAATAGGGAATTAATTTACGACAGTCATGTTTTTAACCTTTTCTGAAAATATCGGTTCTAAATCTAAGGGCCGTCCTCAGCCAAAATAAAATAAAACTTTCAATAGAACACAGTCATTAAAACTAAAATCAAAACAGTCCCATTACTTCAAGGAAGTTCAGCCAGGACTCTTACCTGTTTTACCTTTTGTATTTTTGTATGATGGAAGGACAGTATGGTCTTCGTCATTATTTGCTTGTAGACTAAAATCTATTGGGCTTAGTCAGGATATAAAATATAGATAGATATCGTAGGGGTGGTGAGATTTCTCCTTGTGGAAGCAACCTAGGTAAATGAAAACTTTCCATTCTGGTCAAAGTTTAATGACCAGGAAAAAGGTTAATAATAATTATTATTTATATAATTCTACATGATTATAATATTTTATTAAATATTATTATATAATATGTTATATAGGATATATTATATAGTATATATATTTTATATAACATGATATATATGATAAACTATATATGATATATATAATACATTGTACATTATAAAATTATATTAAATAATATTATAATAATAATTCAGAAAATCAAGAATTTCTTGCGAACAGATGAAAACGACTTAAGATCTTCTCGAAAGGATATTTATATATGTTTCTTAGATTATCACCGATTTGCATTCAATCGTAGTCTGAGCTGCAATTTTTCTTACTGAATCCTAAATCATATTATTCAAAAGCTGATCGATCCCTCATTAATTTGTAGCCATGGTATATCGTCTTCGTTTGACTCGGTGACTCAAGCTCAGGCTTTCATGAAATTCCTAGAGACCCCTATAAGTGCACATGGGGTGAAATACCTTTCGTAGTGATACTATCAAACAGTTGGTGGTAACGAACTGTAAGTAAGGACCGACCCGGCTCAATAGTAACCGAATATCTAAAAAACGAGATACATTAAAAGAATAAGATTTTAATACTGATTTCAAATATATAAGTTTCAACAAGTTTAGTTTTACCCATCAAAAGTTACGTGCCTGAGAAAATTTGGCTGATTTTCGAAAAAAAGCGGGAAGAAACCCTAAAAGCTACAGAACCTTAATGAAAATCATGCTATCAGATTCAGCGTATCAGAGAACCCTACTGTAGAGGTTTCAAGCTCCTATCTGCAAAAATGTGGAATTTTGTATTTTTTGCCAGAAGAAAGGTCACGGATGCGTGTTTATTTATTTTTTGTTTCTTTTTTTCCCAGGGGTGATCATATCGACCCAGGGGCCTTAGAATATCGTGGTAGGAATCATTCAAACGGAAATTAAAAGTTCTAGTGCCCTTTTTATGTGAAAAAAAAATGGAGGGCAAGTAGGCCCCATCTCAAGCTCATTTTTTCCCAAAGTCACCCGACCAAAATTTTGGGATAGCCATTTTTTTCAGCATGGTCGAAAATATAATAAATATGTCTTTTAGGATGACTTAATTCCCAAATTCCCCGGGGGAAGAGCTGAAAGTTATGAACTTTGCCCAATGTTTACATACAGTATTGGTTATTGGGAAGTATACAGACGTTTTCAAGGGGGATATTTTTCTGGTAGTGGGGGTGGGGTCGGGGCTATGTGGGAGAATCTTTACACGGAGGAATTTTTCATGGAGGAAGGGACATTGCTATGAAGGGGGCACCAGATTTCCCATCACAATTTTAAAAAACGATCAGAAATTAAATAAAAAAAACAAGTTTTTCAACTGAAAGTAAGGAGCAACATCAAAACTTAAAACGAACAGAAATTATTATGCATATGATTGAGTTCGCCCCCTAGTCAATACCTCGCTCTTTAAAACCTTCATTAATCAAACCTCTAATCAAAACCTCCATTAATTCAAAAAAATCAAAAATTAAACAAAAAAAAGTATGTTTAACTGAAAGTAAGGAGCAACATTAAAACTCAAAACGAACAGAAATTATTCCGTATATGAAAGGGGCTGTCCCCTCCTTAACACCTTGCTCTTTACGCTAAAGTTAGACTATTTCTCACAATGCTATTTTTTAAAACAATAAAAAACTTTAGCGTAAAGAGCGAGGCGTTGAGGAGGGGACAGCCTCTTTCATATACGGAATAATTTCTGTTCGTTTTAAGTTTAAATGTTGCTCCTTACTTTCAGTTAAAAAATCTTGTTTTTATTTTATTTAATTCATTACCAAAACCAAACCTAACGCCTGACTTTCACCACCATGTCACACATAGTGACTTACTCAGGTAGTGAGTGATCCGAATTCAGGTTTTCTTAAAACTGTTACAGAAAGATATAAATGTACAAATAGTTCTCATAATGACACCAATATTCATTGCTATAACTTTCGGCTTGCATAAACGTTCGCATAAATGAACGTTCGGCTTGCATAAGTATGTCATGCATGTAATCAAATTTTAAAGCAATTTTGCTGCAAAATATTTCGTATAGATAGCCTACAGTATCAGCCGAAAATCAGATAGCCCTCCAGAAAATTTTAGCATTCAATTTTCTATTAGATGTAAATTTTTAAAGTATAATAATAGTTACCGACGTATCCATGTTCATCCCCCCCATTTCTTATGGGGCAGATATATCTCTTGGCTATATATTAAAGTTTGATGATTGTGTTGATTTACCATTTTATCTTGTGCTATTTCTCACCAGCAGTTGGCTCATAATGCTAAATAAAGACAAATATTTGTCAAATAAAAAAAAAAGAAAAAAAGAAACAAATATCCTAACAAAACGTTTTGTATTATAATAAATTCAACTAAATTTGTATATTTTGATATGTTTTTTTTTTTACAACAATAAAAAGCTTGTTGACTCAACAACAACTCAACGAGTCAACAATAAATCAAAAATAATAATGACAGAAGAAAATAAAACGGAGAAATTTGCAGTACTTATGTAGAAAGCGGTAAGCGCGCGACAATTGTATTGAAGATCAGATAGGATAAAACCCGGTACTTATACGAGACGCTTTATAAAGAGGGTTTCTCACCCCGGGAACTATATTTAAACCTTAGTTTTTTATGGGTTTAGGGGAACTGAAAGGTACCTATAATGGGCTGATTAGGTTAGGTTACGTATCTAATATATGCTCTGCTTTACCCCCCCCCCCTAATGGGCAAAAATATTGCTCAAATTTGTTTCTGAGCTCTTATATTTTCATCCTTCTGTGTTTTATTTCATTAGCATTAACGAAACTTCACTTTTCGCGCACTTACCGCTTTCTACATAAGTACCAAATTTGTTCTTCCTGTTAGGCGCTATGAAAAAGTCCTTCTCATTCAATTAAGCCAAGTTTCTTCATCAAATTTTTCTCTCCAAATGCAACTTTCGAACATGAAAGAGAAATAAAAACTGAAAGAGAAATGAAAAACCGAAAACGGAAAGAGAAATAAAACAAACCATATACTATATAGACATTCGAGCTGTTAAAGCGTCAGAGAAGTTGGAGCTAAATTTAAGTTTTTGTAGATGACGGCAAATTTTGTCAGGCGAAACGATTGAGCGATGTCGCTATGCGAATGCTGATTGGTTTCTCTAGACTGTAATTTTTTAATGGTTGTTTCATATAAGTTTTATGTTTTAAAGTTTTCATCTCCTTGCTTTTGCTTTATACGGTGTGTTCTATTTTTTTTTGTATCGTGTTTTTTGCTTTTATTTCTTCAGTATTTAATTTTTTTTAGCACAAAAGATGACTTGGCGGAAATACTTGCCATAATACCTATTTTTTTTCGTTTTTCTGATTCACAGGCTGCAATTATCATTGCTGTTGCTTGTCTTTTTCTTCTTCATTGTTTGTTCTGTCTAGTTTTTCATTATTTTTTGTTCTTAATTTTCAATATTCTTTTCTCCTTCGTTTTTTATTCATTAACATAAATATTAGTATCCGATATGTTCTATTGGTATTTAGTAGTGCATACTCTGAATAGGGGCCTTTTATTAGTTTTGCTTTATTAATTATTTTATATTTATTTATTTATATTTATTTAATATTTTATTTCCTTATATTTATATGTTATATACATTTATTGTAATAATACATTATTTATATTAGTGTTCGCATATATTATATTTATTTGTTTTACATTGATCCTAAAAGAAATTTTGCCAGCCAACAACAAAGTAATTTTTAAGTTTGATCATCTCGATTAAAACTGCACTCAAGTTGTTTTTTTTCTTCTGAAATAAATTCCATATACTCCCTTCCCTTACTCGAGATTTTTATTACCAAGAAGACATGTACTTAAGGAGGGGCCCCCAGGCCCATATCTCAATCAAAATATAATGGTTCTGTTATTTATCATTTGTTACAAAACATGTGTAATACCTTAATTTCATCAATTCAAACAATAAAACAAATAACTGAAAGAAAAAATTATTGCTAGAAAGCCAACTGACCCATGTGTAATAGTTCAAGTAATTAAATAGCGAGGAAGACCACACCGCCTTTCCATCATAAACAACAGTTAGAACACTAGGGATTTTTTTTTTTTTTTACAAGACAGTGGAATGCAACTTGAAATGTATATTTCGACCTTATATAGAACTCACATTCAAATGGGATCTTTAAAACTAAAATATTTAACTTCACAGGATTCGTTGACTGCAATAGCAAAGCTTTTATCCGAATTCTTTGGAGACTTGGACGTTGTTGTGACTGATATTCTCGCTGGCCTGATTTTACTAAGAAGAAAACAGAAGAAGGAAAGACTCTCTATCATAAATAAGGTAAAGTTTGAGCTAATTTTCCCAAATTAAGTGAAATGACAGTGAAAACTGAAAATGGGTCATATATCACACAGTTCGTGTTAACGAACTATAAGTAAGAAGCGACCCAGCTCAATAGTAACCGAAACTCTAAAAAACGAAATTTTGAAACCACTAGATACATCAAAAGAATCAGATTTTTATGATGATTTCAAATATACAAGTTTCCTCAAGTTTAGTTCTACCCATCAAAAGTTACGCGCCTGAGAAAATTTACCTGATTTTCAAAAAAAGCAGGAAACACCCCTTAAAAGTCATTGAACCTTAAATCGCTCCATTAGATTCAGCGTATCAGAGAACCCTGCTGTAGAGGTTTCAAGCTCCTGTCTGCAAAAATGTGGAATTTTGTATTTTTGCCAGAAGAAAGATCACGGATGCGTGTTTATTTGTTTGTTTTTTGGTTTTTTCCCCCAGGGGTGATCGTATCGACCCAGTGGTCCTAGAATATCTTAGGAGGTATCATTCGAACGGAAATTAAAAGTTCTAGTGCCCTTTTTAAGTGACCAAAAAAATGGAGGACAATTAGGCCCCCTCCCACGCTCATTTTTTCCCCAAAGTCACCCGAGCAAAACTTTGAGATAGCCATTTTGTTCAACATGGTCAAAATTATAATAACTACGTCTTTTAGGATGAGTTAATCCTCCAAAGTCTCCGGGAGGAGGGCTGAAAGTTATGAACTTTACCCAATGTTTACATACAGTATTGGTTATTGGGAAGTATACAGCCGTTTTCAAGGAGGATTTTTTCTGTTAGTGGCGGGGGGCGGGGGTCTGTGTGGGAGGATCTTTCCATGGAGGAAGTTTTCATGGGGGAAGGGACATTGCTATGAAGGAGGCGTCGGATTTTCTAGTATTATTTAAAAAAACGATCAGAAAATAAATAAAAAAAAACAACAAGTTTTTCAGCTGAAAGTAAGGAGCAACATTAAAACTTAAAACGATAAGAAATTATTACGTATATGAATGGGTTCGCCCCCTAGTCAATACCTCGCTCTTTACGCTAAAGTTTTTATATTACTTTCATAGGAGGTATTTATTCTAATTAGCTGCCTTTGTAACTAAGGGGTCATTTTTAAAGAATTGGAACAAAATTCGAACTTTAGCGTAAAGAGCGAGGTATTGACTAGAGGGAGAACTCCCTGATATATGTATTAAAAATATATGAATATAGAAGTTCGTTACGTAAGTTAATTTGTAAGTTAAGTATATTTATTACTAAGAAAAACGTTCGTAAATAAAATTAAACAACTTTCGAGAAAGCCATTTAACCAAATAAAAATAAAATTAATAATCAAAGTTTATTTTAATTATTCATGTTCGCTGTGCCAAAATCAAAACCTGTATTAATTCAAAAACGTTTAAAAATTAAATGAAAAAAAACAAGTTTTTTAACTGAAAGTAAGGAGTGACATTAAAACTTAAAACGAACAGAAATTATTTCGTATATGAAAGGGGCTGTCCCCTCCTCAGCGCCTCGCTCTTTACGCTAATGTTAGACTCTGTTTCACAACTTTAATTTTTAAAACAATAAAAAGCTTTAGCGTAAAGAGCGATGCGTTAAGGAGAGGACATCCCCTTTTATTTACGGAATAATTTCTTTTCGTTTTAAGTTTTAATGTCACTCCTTACTTTCAGTTAAAAAAAATTTTTTTTTTATTTAATATACAAAAGAAAAGATAATACAAAAGAAAACTGACCTGTTTCTCTGGACATTTGAATTGTGCAGGCTAATCTCAATTTTGACAAAAAAAAATTCAGAAATTAACTTTCAGCTGGGGGGGGGGAGAAAACTGTGGTGTGGGGGACAAACATGGGTATGGAGGGGGCAGTTGCCCCCCTGTCCCATAGCAAGTTACACCCTGTATCCTAATAGGACTTTCTAGACTAATAAGACTCTATACTCAATAATATTGTCTAAATAAAGACTCTATCCTACATTCTTTCATTTTTTCGTCCATCATTTACATAGATGTGCCTTTAGATGTTTCTGACATAGTCTCTGACTCATCCTATATTCACACAGAGCAAGGATCTGCGAAAAATCACTGTGGATTGCATTTTGCGGAGGAATGTATGCGTTTCTTGCCGTTTATCCTTGCGGTTTTCCGCAAGACGCATGCTTTAAAAAAAAATCCAACTCATGGTTCGCTTACACATTGCGGGAATCCATGCGGAAATCCGTCCGTTTCTGTTCGAACTATGGCTAAAGTAACACTACGTTTTAAGGCAAAGATTTCAAATTATTGCAACACAGCGTGACCTATGTTCTTACCCTCTTCTTAAAGCATTTGAGCAATAGAGAGCCAAATGACACCGTTTTTCTTAGTTTTCTTAGAGCCGGGGTGCGCAGGATCATACAAGCTGGGATAGCCTTGGACCAAAGTTATAAGATCGTGTAGTTTTTGATAATCCATGCTCGTGATTTCATTCATTTAAAAACCTTGCCAAGATTCCGTCCTGATTTGACCAAAACGTTGCGGAAAGCTAGATTTTTTCTAGCACGAAAACGGATGGAATTTTCGCACGGATTGCTAAATCCGCAAGAATTTCCGCAATGTGTAAACGAACCATTATGTGGTTAAAACGATTGCGGATTGCGGAAGAAAAGAATATGAAGGCAAATGAAATTTGATATCAGCTGTTAAATTTCATCAAATAATATATGACTAAAGTCATAAAGAGTATGAAAGATCCAATTTTATTCAAAATGCTTAGGAGGAGACCTCGTGAGAGACGAATTTGCCAGGTAAGGATGTGTTGAACACTGCACTGGGCTGTTTTAACAGCAAGCTATCCAACAAAGTATGACCAAAGATCACAATCCGCTGAAATGAAATGAAATGAATCTTTTAACCTAGAGATGTTTTTAGATAAGTTAAATAAGAACGACTTTTTTTTTTAGCTTACTCTCTTTCTTTTTCTTCGTAACATCAAAAGAAAACCCAGTGTATGGCTGAATGGAATCACCAACATTTCTCAAATTTAAATTATTTGCCTTTCTAAATTCTTTGATGGGAAAAGCTTCTGTGGTTTCACCGGTGTGACGATGCGGTGCGGAATACGATCCATACTGCCTTTTCCCCAACTCACCTGTCTGTGTGAACATTAGGTCACTGTCCTTTCATCCCCGCAACGAAAATCATAAGTGTCCCTTTTGATGTCTCTGACATGGATGTGTCTTTAGATGTCTCTGACATAGATGTACCTTTAAATGTCTCTGACATAGTACGACATAGTGGCAGGAATGTCCCACTCCCGCCAACATAATCATAACTGTACCTTTTGATGGACAATCTGGTAAAAGGACTACCGCAAAATTTCCCGATTTTGTAATTTATTTCTCGCAGCTTCTTGTCCTTCCCACATAGTTCGGTTATTCCTACCCTTTAGGGGAATTCATCCCCCCTCCTTTATTAGTATAACAAAATATGATATGTTTATGGCTGATTCTAAGCCTATTCTTACTTTACGTGAAACTCAAGAAATCAATGGGCTCTTAACTCTCATACACAATGATTGTTTACAACTTTCAAAAAGTGTTCCTACAAATCGCCAAGCAGGCAAGTAATTATTGATCCTAAAAGATTTTCTAAAGCCCCTAAAAGATTTTTCTAAGAATATATCCAACGTCTATTTAAATGTGCAAGTGAAGATAATAGAACATTTGTAAGACAGACGAAGCATAAAATTGTTTCCATGGAAATATCATCGATAATTGCCGAAGATTTTCTGGTGGAATGTTAGAATTACGATGGATATTTCCTAGCTAAAGACAGTGCGTTTGACTGTGAAAAATTATTTCTATCTCCATTGATTATCTGATCTGAGGGAATGGAATAAAAAATTATCTTAGGGAATGGAAGCAATTGACTTTTTTATTCTACTAATAAATGGTTCCTTGAAAGGAACGTTTTAACTACATACGGGACGAGCACACGCATAGCATACGTATTAGGTCATAGATCATAACGTAGCATGGCATCTCTGGCCCTTTGGTTAAAATCAGTTTCAGGACTAAGATAGTTTCTTTTTTATTCATTTGCAACGTGCCTTAATTTTAAAACTTTGTGTGTGTATATTACACACACAAATTTCAGTATTGATTCAGAGTTCAAAGTGAATGTATCTGTCATAAATTGGATATTTTATTAACATTATCAAACCAGTAAGCTTTTTCAGTGAATTATAATCCCAGTGAAGCTATTGGATTTCGCAATATTTGTCAAAGGATTATAGTTCCTGACCTATAATAAAACCTTTGCTTAATCTACTAACTAGTTTCTAGACATTTATTTATATTTTGTAAAAGTGGTCTGAATTGGAAATTTTTTCACTGATAATATTGGAGATTAGCCATCAAGCAGTGCGATTTTAAATAAATGGGACATCTGATATTTAGAGGAATTTACGCTACAATTGAGGTGGGGAAAGAAAAGTAAGCAGAAGGGGGGGGAGAGAGTTGTTAGCAAGAGCCGTGGTACCCGCTGGGCTTGCTCCTTAAATTGCGTGGACAAGGTAGACAGCCTTCAACGCTTCACTTACTTTTCTCGCAAGGTAACCACCAGAAAAATATTGAATATATACGTAGTTCAACCCTTAAATATCTGCCTAGAATTCGATATTATTAATTATCAAAGAAATTGGTGAATGTATTTTGGGACTTGATCCAGATTAATGAAATGAAAACTGTGCTGGTATTGAATCCAGTTTTAAACTTTGTATCTAGATGCATGATAGAGGGTATTAAGACTGATATGTTCGTTAGCAAAGGAATAGAGTTTTTTGATCATGCCAGTATTATGGAAGCCAAAAAACTGCTGTGGACTTACTATGAGGTTGAACTCGGGTATGAAGAACGATTACGCGAATGCAAAAAAGACTGTGATAACTTGACGGATATCGTGAAAGCCATATGGCGCTGTGCTAAGGACGGTAAAGAGCTTCCGACTTTTGTTGTTCTCGAACCGGAGTCTGTTCCCACGTGTGGTGACGAAATTTCAGTCTGTATTACTACCAAAGTGAACGAAATGACGAGAAAAATGGACAGTGAGCTGCAACAGTTTTCCCGCAAGTTAGATACTCTGAACAATGGTTTGAAAGTTATTTCTGATTCCAAGAATCAGCCTAAGGCCTCCTCGTCAGTATCTAAAACGCCAAATGTGGAAAAACAGCTATTCTCGGTTGTCGTGAAGAATATGCCTCCTAAGTTAGACGATCCGGGAAAGCGTAAGGACTTTATAACAATCTTGGCACCGGATGATACAACATTAGCGGATGCAGTGCTCAGGCAGAGAAATAAGGAATGGCAACTATCAGTCTCTTCGAAGCAGGCCGTAGAAAAAGTCTCGGCTGCCCTCAAAAGTAACCATAAAATTGACAATCGACTTGTTAATTCCCAGTTCACCGGTATAGTGAAACGTCTCCCCAGCAACGTGACGGAGGACCTTCTGAAAAGTCTGTCTAAAGACTATGAAAAAGCAATCAAGTGCGGCAATTCGCAAGCGTTTAAAATGTGTTACCCCTCTAAAAGTGCATTTTCCGCTGCCTTAACGAACCCGATTAAAATGGGTTTTGAACTATTTCGTCTAGAAGAATTGCTTTTTGCCTCGAAGGTGTTATCGGTGTCATCATGTGGGGCACATAGCGGCGGACTGTAAGGAAGCTGAAACTTGTAGCCGCTGTGGAGAAACTGGCCACAAAAGCTCCCCTGAGAACCCTTGTCAAAATCCTACTTGATGCCTGAATTGCAATTTGACTAGGCACACATCTTATTACTATGCCTGTTCTGATAACAGAAAAAATTTGAAAGAGGGATCACGCTCCCAAAATGTGTAGTATTCTGTCTTGGAATATAAATGGGAAAGCACTTGAGAAAACAGTTCTGCTTGATACTATGAGCCTAACAAATGAAGTAATTTGTATACAAGAGCACCTGCTTTCCGAGGACAATACTAACCTGCTCAAGTTCTCAAGTTCACTCCAGTGTTTTATTCGACCAGATGAACGTGTGAAATTCAGAGGTCGGCCATCTGGTGGCTTAGCCACTTTGCTGAGAAAGTCTCTTCAGGCTAAACTTTTAGCATCAAGTAAACACTTCCTTGCTTTTAAAGTTAGCGATGCTGTGATAATAAACGTCTATCTTCCTACTAATTATAGATCTAACCTCTCTGAAAGCAAGTTCACTGCTGCACCTACTCAGTTAAGCCCTTATGTGAAGGCTCAAATTCCTCGGAATACAAAAGTTCTATTTACAGGGGACTTCAACTGTGACCTAGTTAATACCGAATCTGAAAGGACTCAAATTGTTATAGGTTCCCTTCCTGATCAGTTAAATCTCGTTGACAAGGACAAAGATTACACATTTATCAGTGTTGCCAACACCGTCTCAAATCTTGACCATGTGTTAACGAACTTCCCGGCGAGTGACGAAGTAAAAGTTACAGCTGATGGTTCATACTCTGATCATTTGCCTTTGTCATTGTCAATAACACTGGACTGTCCAAAGTTGTCGGGTCCGTGTAAATCCCAATGGAGAGTATACAGTGACTAGAAACAAGTGTCGAATGATCTCTTTGTGGCTACTTGTGGGGATATCCTGAGTAAAATAAAAGTTCCCTTCCATCTGCTGCAGAGAAATGCAAACTCGTATTGCAGTGAAAGTGAAATACGTATGCAGATAAACATGTATTGTGCAGAAATATCGCATGCTCTGAGTATCGCGGAGAATGTAGCAGTTCCTGTGAAGCGTATCCGTAATAGATCGCAGGTGAAAGGGTGGTCTAGAAATCCAGAGCTAGCGGTGGTTTGTGCGTCGGCGAAGCTATGGCTGAAAGTTTGGCATGATAGCGGGAAGCTACGAAGTGAAATAGTGAACGATATTCGAATCCATACTAAACGAAAGTTCAATAAGGCGTTGGATGCCCACCGTGCAACCCTCAAAGAAAATTTTGTGCAAAAGTTTAGTAAGAATCCGAACCTTATTTGGTCACTTCGGTCTAAGCCTGAAGAAGCTAAGCCTACGTCTAATATTTCTGCTAATCAGTGGAGTGCTTACTTTGAGTCCGAGTTCAAAGCGCCTGATCCAGTTCTGCAGTCTAATTACGAGAATGAACTGGCTTCTATGCTTACCGACACCTTCGACGATTTTTCAGTGTCACCGGTCTTAATTTGCCAGTCCGTTAAAAGGCTGAAAAAGGTATACTCAAAAGGCTGCGATAGTAGTTGTGCTCTACATATTTCTTTAGGAGGTTATGTTCTTTACCATCACATTGCCCTTCTGTTTCAGATGATTTTGACACAAGGAATAGTCCCAAGTTGCTTTAGTCTGGGTATGGTTATCCCGATATTAAAAAAGGGGAAGCCAGCCGAACAGCCTTCTTCGTATCGGCCAGTAACAATATCTTCAGTATTTTGTAAACTATTCTAGATTGTTTTGTTTGATGAGATTTATGATAAGTGTGAGATGCCTCCACACCAGTTTGGTTTTCGAAAAGGCCTCGGGTGCACCCGTGTACTTTATCTTCTTGCTAACATATTACTTGATTCTCATCTCCCGCGAGAAACTTTTATCTTAGGTCAGTATGATGTCAGGAGAGCTTTTGACTCTGGGATTCATGCCCAGATTTTGGTTGAGCTGTGTAAGCGAGGCGTGCGTTCTTCTATTGTAAGGTCACTTCTTGATATGTATAGGAACCTCAAGCTTCGTGTTCGTTTGCAAGATGGTGAGCTTAGTGGGGAGATATCCGTACATAAGGGAATTAAGCAAGGGGCTATAACGTCTCCTATTTTGTATAATAACAGTGTTAATGATGCACAACAGGTTATCTCTCCGAGTTATATTTGCAAGCATATTGACTTGTCACTTCTGGGGTTTTGCAGATGATCTTTTAAATCTGTCTTGGTTGCTTTCTTCATTAGAAAATAACTTCTCGCGTCTTGCAAAAAGTTATGCTGATATTGGTTTGCAGTTTAATGTAGAAAAGTCTGCTGTTTTGTTTTTTAATTGCCCTGAAGATAATGCTACAGTCAGGCTTGGTGGAATTACCGTAACACCGACGAGTAAAATTACGTACCTTGGCCTGCCGATTGGTCGTAATCTTCGAGAGACCCAGTCTTTGCTTATTGAACACCTTTCTAAAAAAGTGCGCATTGCCTATGCGGGTGTTGTCACTAGCCGTCGCAATTCAAGCCGTAAATATTTGGCTCGTCTTTATAATGCAGTAGCTTTGCCTCGTGTCTTGTACCTGTCTCCTTTTTGGAAGCTCCTGAGTGCACGAAACAAGAAAAACATAAGGTCGGTATTTTTCAAGTATGCCCGATATCTTCTTCAAGTGCCGCCTTTTGTTAGAAACCGCCATATTGTTGCGAAATATGGAATTGTTGAGCCTCTGAGTGCCGTGGAGGAGGTAATTCAGATTTACGTGAAAAAACTAGAGCTTCTGGATCACAAGTGGGCCCACCTTCTCAAATAGTTATGTTATTTTGTAGTTCTTTCTGTTTGTATTTGTTTTTCTTGCCAGTTTTTGCTTTTTCTTTCTTTTCTTGTTTGTGCTCTGTCTTTTTCTGTTGATTGTAAGACAGGTTATTAATAAAATTCATTCATTCATTAGATAAAAAATGGGAAAAATCTATTTATTATGATTTTGAATAAATTTAGACTCTGTCAAGTGATAATCTTACTGTTTTTTTAAAAATAAATAGTATGAAATAATAGTTAAATAATAAGATGATAAATTAGTAATAAACATAATAGTCAAATAGTACTAGTTTTATGAAGACGCTCAAAAGTTAAAAGTTGAAGTTAAAGATATTATTTTATAAGAAAGTAATACGAAGTTGTGTAACATTAATGCTGCTACAAACTTTTTGCAGCATTAAGCCACTAGAGCCAGAAACAAAAAGGAGAAAAAAATCCACTCTTCCACATTCTTCGAGGATGGTTCGGGTACTTTTTGAAAATCCCAGAATGATTTCTAGTCAGTTTTCTTATAGACCCTGGCTTAACCTAGGACAAAAGGCCTTTCTTTTATCCCCTGATGACCCCATAAGTAGAACTGTTCCAAATATAAAGCGGTGTTTCCTAATAAGGTGAATTTAATCCATTTGAGTGCTTATTTTTAGAGAGTTGTCAATTCTATTCTTCAAATCAGCCCATTTTCAAGCGCAGTTTTTGCTCCAAAAATGATAAATTTGCTGCATTTTCACTTTTATGACTGCACTATCTCTGCATCTGGTGGAACTGATACAATCTACCCCTTTGTAGTAAATGCTCAAGGTATCGAAGGCGCGTGTTCGAGATGCATATACGAGTGACATCGAACCAATTCATTCATAAAGAATCATGTTTGATTCTTCATCACAAATCTTTATACCTAGAAGTATCATTTAACAATCTTCCTATTTTTTTTTCTTAGTGCGTTTGTTAAAGCATCGTCTCCAGCTACATTTTTTTTTACATTTTCACTTTTATAACTGCTCGATCAGATATTAAATAGTCTACCATCGCTATGTTTCTTTTGAAGAATTTTAATGGCATCTAGAAATCAGAATTATTCTTCGTTCATTTACTTATTTTAATAAGTTAAAGGCTTGTCAAAAAAGCTATTGGTTATATTTTATTGTTTTTGGCCGGAGTATCCCTTTTCTTTGCAGTTCCTTTTAACCCTAAAAACACCTAAGCATACGTGGTTTTATAGATGTTTTTCAAAGTAACACCCTAGCCAGATAAATGGCTTTTCTGGCTCATGGCTGCCAAAAAGACCGCTTTTTGGGCCAGGACTTCTCACTGTGATTGACAGCTCGAGCTTTTGGCCCCTTATAGTGTCATTGGGGCTCTCGGGTAAGTATCTGTTCTTTAATCATTGCAACCAGCGAATATTCTCTCAGGCTGGGCTTGTTCCTTCATCCCTTGCAAATAGAGTAATTGATTAACTTGAAGCGTTTTTAAATTCCAGTTATTTGACCCCCCCTAAAATAACACCTTAAAATTGGTGATTTTTGAGACTACCAAAATCCAATTTAAGGCTATTTTAATTTTCGAAGTCCAATATAGCCTTAGGCGGAGATGTAACATACTTTATTCTTCCGATTCAGTCTCCTTCTGTCTGTAGGTACAGGAGAAAATAGTCCAACCAAGACCGTATCCAGGGGTTTAGGGGGTTTGAACCCTCCCCCCTTTGAATTGTTTGTCAGGCTCGTAACAAAGTAACAGAAATGAATATAAACAAATTTGTGAGGCATTTTTAAAATTATTTTTGTAGCCTCCCCACCCTCCCCCGAAAAAAAATCTTTTGTTAACCCCCTTCTTCCTCCCCCCGAAAAACAATCCCGGATATGACCCTGACTCCAACTATTCAACCTTATAATATGATATTTTTGGCCCTCTTTTTTTGTGTGAGGGGTGCTTAAGGCCAATATCAGGCTGACCTACTCCACCCCCCTGTTTACAGGTTTTTATTATGGCTGAACAAGTATCTCTTTTTAGCATAAGGACGCGACATACGATTTCTTATCAGGTGTGCGAGTAACTCCAGACACAGAATTTGTTTCGTTATCTGATGCAAGAGATCAAGCCTGGTTCAAAGTCATCATTAGATATATGAGGTATGCATCTGCTGCTTATGGATGGCCATTGTATATGATGATGCACCCTAAATGTGGATGCTGCCAGATTGTTAGTCATTCGAGGTAACTGATTTTGTTAATTATTTGAGTCCACACTTCTTGACTATCAACTATGTTTTTGGATTATGGACTATGTTTTGGACTATCTTTTATGTTCAAAAGCAGGCAGATATGAATAAAGGGTTTTTACTCTCACAAAGAAATCCCAAATTTTTGTGATTTTTCTATAATTTCCTATAGCCTGCCATAATTAGCCTGTTGAATTTTTTTTTTTTTTTTTTTTTTTTTTTTTTTTTTTTTTTTAGTTTGGGCCGGTCGAAATCTTTTCCTTCCCCATCTTCCAGAAGTAAACTCTGCAAGGTGGAAAATATTAATGTGTATGTGAGATAACAGTTTGAAACGAAACTGCTTAACAATTGATAATACTAACATATTTCAAAAATACTAATAATTTCAAGAAGTACACATTGCAAAAAAAAAAATAATAAAAAAAATAGTTGTTGAATCTCGCACTGAGGAACAGAATAAACAACACATTAGCCCACATAGATGTGTTAGCCATTTACTCATGAAGATAAAGCTACATTTTAAATGCAAACACCTTAACATTCCAACCCCCGCCCTGCGTGTGTTGATGCTTGAAGTTATCCTTCTTTTGAAATATCTTTAAGTCAAAAGCCTATGTGCTTTTTTTGTTTTTAATTGTGTTATTGATATAAACTTTCATTAATCGAATTGTGAAGTATTGAGCATTGATAACTGAAAAACTGAAGATTAAAATTTTTATAAAAC
Organism: Artemia sp. Qi Xiang Cuo; assembly: GCF_049724085.1. NCBI lineage: Eukaryota > Metazoa > Arthropoda > Branchiopoda > Anostraca > Artemiidae > Artemia > Artemia sp. Qi Xiang Cuo. The sequence goes on along the minus strand of NC_142812.1, from coordinate 8,645,246 downwards.
ATCTTTGGGGCAATTTATCTGGAATCTAATTGTTATCTTTATCCCGCAACCTGATTGTTTTAAAATTTTCTCAAAATATCAAATCCAGGGGAAAATCTTTACTAAAGACACAAACGCAGCGGAATCAGAGGCAGCGCTATAGCGTTGCCTATAGTAAAGGCCATACGGCTCCAATGTTTTATTATTTATTTATTTATTATTTTTTTCCCCAGAGGCACTTCATATGGAAGGGGTCGTCGTAAAAACTTCAAAGGGGGCTCATTTGATTGGAAATCGAGAGTTCTAGTGCCCTTTTTAAGGGTCAAAAGTGATTGGAAGGCAACGAACACCCCTTCCACGCCCAACATTTCCCTAAACACATCCAACCAAAGATTGTGATAGGCATTTGTTCAACGTAGTTCGTTTCGAGATATAAATTATGTTTTTAAGGAGGACAATCCCCCACAGCCCTCAGGGCAAGGGTTGTATGTTATGCCCTTGGAGCATATAAGCTTTTTATAGAAAGCTTTGTCATAGAAACTACAAAAAGGGCTCATTCGATTGTAAATTCAAAGGGTTAGTGCCCTTTTTAATAGTCGAAACCTGATTGGAGGTGAACTAACTCCCCTGTCACGCCCACCTTTTTCCCAAACACATCCAATAAAAATTTTGATATGTTCATTTTTTTCAACGTGGTTTAAAATTCTGAAACTTAGGTCTTTGTGGTTGACAACCTCCCCCCCCCCCCCCACACAGCCCTCAGGGCAAGGGTTGTAAGATCTGCCCTGGGGGGATATAAGGTTTTTATATAACGCGTTGTCGTAGAAACTTCAAAAGGGGCTCATTCGATTGGAATTTTAAATGGGTATTGCCTTTTTTAATAGTCGAAAGTGATTGCAAGGCAACTAAAACCCCTTCTACGCCCACCATTTCCACAAACACATCCCATCAAAGGTTTTGATAGGCATTTGTTCTACGTAGTTCGTTTCCAGATAGAAATTTTGTTTTTGAGAAGGACACTCCCCCACAGCCCTCAGGGCAAGGGTTGTATGTTATGCCCTGGGGGCATATAAGCTTTTTATAGACAGAGTTTCGATAGAAACTTCAAAAAGGGCATATTCAATTAGAAATTTAATTGACTAGTGTCCTTTTTAATAGTCAAAGTGATAGGAGGACAACTAGCCTCCTTTTCACGCTCCACATTTCCCCCAACACATCCAATTAACATTTTGAGATAGCCATTTTGTTCAATGTGGTTGAAAATTCTGGAAATTAGGTCATTTAGGATGACAACCTCCCCCCCCCTTACAGCCCTCAGGGCAAGGGTTGTAAGTTATGCCCTGGGGGCATATAAGGTTTTTATATAAAGCGTTGTCGTAGAAACTTCAAAAAGGGCTCATTCGATTGGAAATTCAAAGGGCTAGTGCCTTTTTAATAGTTGAAAGTGAGATAGCCATTTTTTTGAACGTAGTTGAAAGTTCTGGAAATTATGTCTTTGAGTATGACACCCCCCCCCCCCCCCAGGGTCTTCGGGACAAGGGTTATAGGTTATGCCCTGGGGGCATATATGGTTCTTATGGAAGGAATGCTCGTATAAACCTCAGAGAGGTCTCATTTGATTGGAGATTAAAAGTTCTAGCTCACTTTTTAAGCATCAAAACATATTGAAGGGTAACCAGTCCCCCCCCATACGCCCTTTTTTCCCAAATGCATCCGATAAAAATTTTGAGATAGCTATTTTGTTAAAAACATTTCAAAGATCATATAACAAAAACTTAAAAAAAAAAGCATATATGGTCTTTATGGAAGGGATGCTCGTATAAACTTCAAAGAAGGCTCATTTGATTAGAAATTGAAAGTTTTAGTTCCCTTTTTAAGAGTCAAAATAGATTGGAGGGCACTTAGCTCCCCCCCCTCCCTCCACACCTTTTTTGTCTCAAAACCATCTGATAAGAACTTTGAGATAGTCATTTCTTTTAAATAGTTCAAAGACCATATAACGAAAACTCCGGGGTCGACACAGCCCCCCAGGGCCCTAAGGCAGGTGTTGTAAGTTGTGCCCTGGGGGAATATATGGTTCTTATGGAAGGGATGCTCATAAAAACTTCAGAGAGGGCTCATTTGAAGCGACACTGAAAGTTCTAGTTCAGTTTTTGAGAGTCAAAAGAGATTGGAGGGCAACTAGCCCCCAACCCCCTTTTTTCCCGAATGCATCCGATAAAAGTTTTGAGATAGCCATTAAGTTAAAAATTCTTAAAAAGTCAGATAACAAAAACTCAGGTGTCGACTCAACCCCCAAGAGCCCGGGGGCAGGTGTTGTAAGTTATGCCCTGGGGTATATATAGTTCTTATGAAAGGGATACTCGTATAAACTTCAGAGAGGGCTCATTTGATTGGAAATTGAAAGTTCGAATTCACTTTTTAATAGTCAAAAGAGATCCTAGGGCAACTAGTCCCCCCCCCCACACGCCTTCGTTTTCCAAACCCATCTGATGAAAATTTTGATATAGACATTTTGTAAAAAAAAAAATTGTTCAAAGGTCGAAGAAGAAAAACTCCGGTGACAATACAACCCTCTGGGGCCCGGGAGAAGAAGTTCTAAGCTATGCCCTATATATGGTTCTTATGAAAGGGATGCTCGTATAAACTTCATAGAGGGCTCATTTGATTTGAAATTGAAAGTTCTAGTTCACTTTTTAAGAGTCATGACATTTAAGGGCAACTAGCCCCCCCCCCTCTACGACCTAAATGCATGAGATAAAAATTTTGAGATAGACATTCTGTTAAAAAATAGTTCAAGGTTCAGATAACAAAAACTCCGGTGTCGACACAGCCCCCCAGGGCTCGAGGGTAGGCGTTGTAAGTTATGCCCCGGGGGCATATATGGTTGTTACGGAAGGGATACTCGTGTAAACTTAATAGAGGGCTCATTTGATTGGAAATTGAAAGTTGAAATTCATTTTTTAAAAGTAAAAAGTGATCGGAGTGCAGCTTGCCTCCCCCTACACTCCATTTATTTTGTTTTCCCAGACGCATTTCGTACAGAAGGGGTCGTCGCATAAACTTCAAAGGGTTTTCATTTCAAAGGTGGAAAACTTTTTTCACTTTGATATTGTTACTTTGGTACCAGTTTTGATACTTTGATAAAGATTTGATTTTGTTTTAAGTTTGATTTTGAAATAAGGAATTTTTAAAATTTTGAAACTTTTTACAATCAAAAACGGACAAAAATTAATTTAAAAAAATCCGAAAAATAAGTTTCTCAAAGCATAGTAAAGGCCATTTTAAACTTAAGCTCAGCAGATACAAATACCTGTTATAATTCAAACTCAAAACGACCAGAAATTACCATTAAAGAATAAATGAAACCCAGAACGAACAAAAATTAAATAAACAATCATAGGAAAAAACAAGTAATGATATAAATGAGTCAATAGATATTAAAGCGAGTAATGCTTAGACTGAATATGAAAATCAAGCTTAAATGAAAAAAAATATTTTGCTTTTGAAGTATAAATGAAACTTAAAACGAACAGAAATTTAATAAACAATCAATGCAAACAAACATACAATAGATATTAATGAAAATGAATAAATAAGTCTTGAAACGAGTAAAACTTAAATTGAAAATGCAAATCAAGCTTGAAACGAACAAAAATCACTGCAAACAAGAGTTCGGGTATCGCCTCATCTCACTGTAAAAGTCTAAAACCTATTGCGTCATTGGCGCTTCGCGGAAAACTCTATGCGTCTTGAACAATCTTGGAAAGTATAAACAACATCAAATTGAATATTTGATATATAATGATATTGATCAGTTCAAGAATTTATTTCACTCTAATTTTTTTTTATTATTCGTTTTCAGTGATGCGCCAATGACGCAGTAGGCTTTTGGTTTTTATTTACAGTTAAGGAAAGGACCATTATCCAAACTCTTGTTTGGATACTTTTACAGTTTTTTTATATTTTTTTTAACTTTTAAAAGAGGTTATTATTCGAATTAAACAGCCTTTGCGATTCAGGAGTCATTCCTAAATAAATGGAACAAAAATCAAACTTAGATTATTATAATGTTATTATTAGTTAAAAAAAAGTAAAACTAATATGCGAATTTCGTTTTCATTATTCATCTACGGTGAGCCAAAATCAAAACCTGCATTATTTCAGAAGCGTTCAGAAATTAAATAAAAAAAACAAGTTTTTTTTTAACTGAAAGTAAGGAGCGACTTTAAACTTAAAACGAACAGTAATTATTCCGTATATGAAAGGAGCTGTCCCCTCCTCAACGCCTCGCTCTTTACGTTAAAGTTTTTTATTGCTTTCAAAAATGAAGTTGTGAGACAGACTCAAACTTTAGCGTAAAGAGTGAGGCGTTGAGGAGGGAACAGCCCCTTCCATATACGGAGCAATTTTTGTTCGTTTTAAACTTTAATGTCGCTTTTTACTTTCAGTTAAAAAACTTTTTTTTTAAATTTAGTTTCATAAGAGACCGTGATTTCAAAATTGTCGAGAGTCGAAATTAAAAAAAAAAAAAATAGACAGTCTTAAATGCTAAATTCAGACGTTTCAGAAAGCTAAAAATCAAACATCAAAGTTTTTTATTTAACTCAAAAAAATATCAGTTCTGAAAAATTATGTTAACATTTTTGCTACTTGTTTAATATTTCGACAATAAAAACAAAAAACTCTTCTGCATGCGCATAATGATCTGCGTAGCGCAGGTACCGATATCATGATTCTCTACCTTTGGCCGGGAGTTCTATGCATTTTTGGGGCAAATCCCCCGACACTTCCTAGGTCTTCTCCCAGATTTCTCAAGGTACACATTTTTGGCTAGGTCGACTGTGGCTCAGCATACAGAATCACATCACTGAATCCTTTTCCAAACTAGATAATCTGACTCAAGGACTGGAGCTCCTGCCTTTATAGACACAGGATTAATTAATTTAGACGAGAAACAATTCAGAAATTAAACTTAAAAAATTTTTGAAAGCAACTTTAAGCGATTTATCAAAATCTAATACTGATTTTCAGCTCAAAATTTGATTTACGTAAAATTTTCCTCATAATCTGAATTTTTGCAGAAAATATTTAATAAAAGCAAAACCATAAAAAAAAGGAAAAAAAACAGCAAAGTCTATACAGAGATCTTAAGTGAAAGTTAATTTTCAAATCTCTTTTGTGCCTCATGGAGTCACTAAATATTAAAAATTCATCCAACTTTAACTAAAATTTTGAATTTCAAAATGAAAATATCCAATTTACAGAATCCCAGATTTTGAAATTCCCAAATTTCTAAGAATCTAAACCTCAAGAATCTAATTTTTAAATCCAAATAAAGAAGTTTCAGAAGGCCAAAACTCGAACATTGAAATTTCTTATTCAGCATACATTTTTGTTTTGAAAAACTTTTTTTTAACAGATTTTGTAACCTGTTTAATGTTTTGATTAAGAAATATCTATAAAAATCAGTGTATTTTCAAAGAGACCGTGCTTTCCCAATTATCAAAATTCCCAAGTTTCAAAAAATTCAAATTATTAGAATCTAAATTCAGATATTTCAGAAAGCAGAAAATCAGAGACAAAACTGGTTTAGCTTATAAAAATGTTAGTTTTTAGAATAACGCTTTTGATATGTGTTACTACCCGTTTAATTTTTTATAAAGATACTACTACTACTACTATTATACTACTACGACTACTACCATTCCTAGCAACTCACTACAGTACCAAGCGGCTTGAGGCAGCTTGGAAGAAACACTCATAAAAAACTAGTGTTTTCTTATAAGACACCTTGATTTTTATGATATATGATAAACTTTTTTAGGTGTTGCAAACAAGGTGAACTGCAACCGCTAGGTGATAACTGTTGTGCGTGCCATCTAGCTGCAGCCCAACATGTCATTGAAATGGATAACGATACAGAGATCTTGTATGCAAGTTTTGATTCAGATGTTGAAAAAACTGCCTTTTTTGTAGCTCTAGATTATTTGACCAAATCAATAGTAATTACTATTCGAGGAACATTGTCTACCCAGGTAAGTTCGATCTTCAGAACAAGAAAAACTTACCCAGGTAAGTTTTATGGCTTTTTTACCTGTGTTTCACAATATAATGCTGTGCTCTGTCTACTAAAGTACTGAAATATTTGCCCCACTCGTGGATTGTCTATCATACTTCCTAAGGACTACAACTTAGGGGGCCTGTAATTTTGTATGCCCCCGATGTGCTCTGTAACTGAGGCGCTATAAGTGTGGCTCGTGAGTGAAAATCCATTAGAGAAATTTTTCCCTTCTCTTAAACCTTAGCATATGCGTTTGAGAGTAATCGCTGATGAATCACAATAAGAATAGCTCAAGGAATGAGGTTATAAAATCACTTCTCTATAAACACTTTCTTTTATTTATTTATTAACACTGTAATATTCCCTACTTGTTTTGCTTGCTTTTTGTGTAAATGTGTTGTTATATATGTGGACACCTAATCACGGCCAAATTGAAGACCTTGAATGTTTCTTCTGTGGCGGAGAGTATTCACAGAATCACACGTGCCCTGCAAAAGGGAAGATATGCATTAGCTGCAGAAAACCCAACCATTTTACACGTGTCTGTCGTGGTAGCAAAAAGACTGTGAACATCATCAGTTCAGAAGCTAAAAAAAAACTAACCGTGATCTTGCTCTCCTTGAGTACCACAACAGACCGATCGATGGTCTAGCTTCCCCAGATCAGCTGCTAATGAGTAGAAACTTAAGATCACTAGTGTCTTGCACCATTGAGTACTTGTCTCCAAAAGTCGTGCCTATGTAGGAATTCATGTCCACAAGGAATAAAGAAAGGGAAAAATAGAAATGCTACAATGATCAATTTACCAAAAGCCTTAGTCCTCTGCAGATAGGCAAACAAGTTCGAGTAAGGTCCAACGATCAAATCTGGCAACCTGCAACAGTCCTCCGAGAATCAGATGCGACACGATTGTATTGTAGTACAAGCGAAAACAAACAGGCAATACCGCCGGAATAGAAAGCACTTGAAAATTGTGACTAAAGATGAGAAGAGTACGGATTCAAACACCGGCAGCTCGTCAGTACACGATTCATGGCATCGTTCTCAGGACTTACCCCAAATAGAGGACGTGCACTTTCGCCAAGCCAGCAAGCCAGAATCACCGGTCATCGTGGCCTAGGAAAACACTGTGGTCTCCCTGCCTTCCATGGCAGAACTCGACAACAGTTTTAGAAGTTCTGTTACTGCTAGGAGAGGTCGACAAGTCAAGCCACCGTCAAGAATATGATTGACTAGCTCTTGTGAAAAGAAGGGAAATTTATTACTCCCTACATGTTGTGCTTGCATTTTGTGTATGCACACTGTTATATATTGCTTGTGCTTTTGCTTGTGCTTGCTGTTATGTATTGCTTGTGCTTTGCTTATGGCTGCATTATTTCAGGTTTTGTAACCTGGGATTTGAAGTATATTCTTGAAGAGACAAATCATTACAATACCAAATGCGGTAAGCTTCATGTTTAATCCAACTAATCTAGCAAGCAAGGCCGTACCCAGAGGGGAGGGGGGTAGGGGGATTTGAAACCCCACCGAAATGTTTTTTTGACTCGTAAAAACGTAACAAAATGGATATAAAGAAATTTTGTATGCGTTTTTTGAATTTTTTTCTGTAGCCCCCCTCCCCCCAAAAAAAACTCTTTGAGTAAAACCCCCTCTGAAAAAAAATCCTGGGTACGGCCTTGCTAGTAAGTGAAAGGTAAAGAATGGGGACGAATTTATCTTGCCTTTCAAAAGTATAGCCTCTAATATCCACTTTCATGGCACAATTGCCACCACAGCATATTTGATGAATGAAACAATTTTAATTTACCAACACCTGACAGTTACCTTAAGAGCCACTCAAGACTTAGTGTTTCTTGATGCTCGATACAATTTCATATATATATATTGGTACCCTGGGGTGTTGGCGAGTCATTATTCTTGAAACGTATCGATTCTTTTGACACGAAAATTATATCCTTCGTTGAAAAATCAAAATTGTTGGAAAATCATCATTATTTGTTTCTATCATTGGTAATCTATCATGGTCGTGTCTTGTATCAATGATGCTATAAAAACAATTTTGACCATAATGTAAAGTGGTTGCGTCCCAAAATCGATTATACGTTGCTCTTTCCTTATTATATGGAAAGAATAAAACGTAACAAGTTATGTTAGATTCATACAGTTTATCATAGAAGCAAAAGAAGCATAAGGCGTTTACTCTTAATGCTTCTATGAAAAAATCGTACGCGATTGTTCTAAACAATAAAATGGGTTAAATACGGGTAAAAAACGGTAAGACGGGTAAAAAAAAAATTAAGCCAGAAATGGTAAGTGGCTGACCAAAAAAAATCTCCAGATGATTCACAGGCACCTCTAAATTTCAACGGTTTTACCTTCACCAAATAATTTCTTATGTTGGCCAAACAATGTTGGCCTTATGTTGGCCTGCCTCTTATTGGAGTTTGCCTCCTCCCCTCCCTGAAATAATTTTTTTTGCACGTGACTCCTCCGTGGGTGACAAAAATTGACGAGCCAAAAGACAAAAATATATATTACTGAGCTGTACAACTGTTTTAAAAAGTATGCTTTAATTCCATTGGTTTATTTTTGTGATGCATTTTTGTATGAGCTAGTTAAAGAATCAGATTATTTCGATGCACGGTCCTTACCCATTTTTCAGTTAATATGGTTTGAACTTCGTTCTATACCAGGATAGATGTCTCTTGATTTAAAATAAAAGTTCTATGAATCACCTTCAATCAATCACAATATGAATCACCTTCAATCACCTTCAGGATAGATGTCTCTTGATTTAAAATTAAATTTCTATGAATCACCTTCAAATAAAGATAAACATTCAATATGTCAAGTAAAATTAAAAAGAACTTCGGTCGAAGTTACTTGAGTTTTAGACAATTAATCTTTTCTTCAAAACGCGATAATATGAAAGACATGACCACAAAATATGTATGACGAATTCAATGAATATGAAAATATGACGAATTCGATAAAATACGGAAAAAAAAAATCATCAATACATAAAATCGCTTTCACTTTCAATTTAAAATATAAATGGTTGAAAATAGGCTCTTATAATGAAACATAAAAAAAATATGTGTATTGGCATGTAATTTGTAACTAACATATTGTGTTTGTTCTTAAAATTATCTCGTATTTTCATTGGTTTTTTATTCTTAATTTATTTAACATTATTAGCGTTTTAAGCTAATAATGATATTTATAAACTTTTTATTCACATTCTTTACATAAGTCAAAAATTTAAAAATTCAAAAAAGCCCAACACCTAATTTGCTCTTGTATGACATTTTAAGCTAATAAATTCATATTTTTGATGATTTTTTTTTTTTTTTTTTTTTTTTTTTTTTTTTTTTTTAACACGAAAGCATGATGATTATGTTTTTGATTAAGAATTCCATTTGAAAAAAAAAAATTCTTCCTGTTTCACAGATAATATTTGCAAACATTCTCTTATTGCCAAAACGATAAGTAGTTTTGAAATATTCAAAGATTTATGCCTTTGAAGCTTGATACTTTATTTTTTAATTATTACTTTTACTTGAATGCTTTATGTGCATTTATTTTTTAATTATCAATTTAAAGAAGAAAAATTAAAACTTTAAATTTTAATTAAATTTGAATTTTAAATAATTCAAATTTAAATGTAACTTCAACAGAATTAAATTTTTCAAAATAATGGTAAAATTATTTCCATAAAATTCTTTATTTATTTGCTATTAATAAAGTATATTTAGATACTTTAACTAAAAATACTTTATTTTAGGATATAATTACAGACTTGAAGGCTGAAGAGGATTTTATACCAATCTCCCCATTAAAAGAAGATTGGATTGGTCATGGGGTAAGTTATTTGCATAGTTCGCACATTGCTTGTTGAACTACCCGGCTGCACGTGCTGCTGGGAGCAGCAATAGCTTATTTGAAGATAATTATCATAGAGGGGCAGTAAAAAAAAATAGCCAAAAATATACTTTCTGTTACTTTGACCAGATGCAAATTCACCTTTCACTTATCGCTGATTTTATCACCGATCGCTGATTTCTTCGCCAATCGCTGATTTTATCACCAATCGCTGATTTTATCACCAATTGCTGATTTTATCACCAGTTGCTGATTTTATCATCAATCGCTGATTTTACCACCAATCGCTGATTTTATCACCAATCGCTGATTTTGTCACAAATTGCTCATTTATCACCAATCGCTGATTTCCTCACCAATCGCTGATTTTATCACCAATCGCTGGTTTGGCAATAACTTGAAAATAAAAATTACTTATTTGTGGTAGTGCCTCCTCTATCCCCGGGTTTTTCAGGGCTTCCCCGAATATCTCCGAAAGAGAATTTTGTAATCCGGAATCTCCCCAATCTGTAATTATACAAGCATTAAGACCTAACACTAATCGTTAATTTTCATTGAAGTTTATTTTTGGGAGATCTTTGAGAGCATCAGTCTCCTTCAGGAATTTGGGAAGGTCTTAAAAATTCGGAGAAAGTGAAAGAACTGGTTATAAACCCGCAATTATATACTTGGCTTTAAAATTTCATGCATTATTTAAAATTCGACACATTAGTAGAAGAGAAATTTAGCTGTAAGACATTCATTTTTGCAAAGAAGATCCAAGAAAGATTGTGGTATGGGGTAAAGGCGGGTCCTTGACAGTTACTTCCTTGAACACACAAAAACGACTGGCAAAAACAAATTATAAATATAAAATAGATTTAATAAAATAAATAATTGCTCTTGTGTGCTCATGGAAGCAGATGGTTAATTGTACATGTAAGTATTAATTGTATATATATATATATATATATATATATATATATATATATATATATATATATATATATATATATATATATATATATATATATATATATATATATATATATATATATATATATATATATATATATATATATATATATATATATATATATATATATATATATATATATATATATATATATATATATATATATATATATATATATATATATATATATATATATATATATATATATATATATATATATATATATATATATATATATATATATATATATATATATATATGTATTAGTAAGGTTGTTTTAGTTCTGTATCTATTTTTTAATTCATGTTCTTTTAGTTTTAGATTTAGATGGAGGAAGGGGTAATGGGTATGGGTATAACTAAAATGAGTATTTTAGTTTTATTTTTAGATTTAAATGGGTATCTGGAGAAATCTTAGGTAAAAACATGGGAAGCGTCGGTTGATTCACCCGCAACCACGTATTGCACTCCCGGCCGTGGGCATCGAATCAGGAGATAAATACCTGCGCAACGCAGACCATTGGTCAGCATGCGAAAAAGTTTTTTTTTGTTTTTTTAGATTCTAGTTGTTTTTCTTTCTTTTGTTTTCTTTCTCTTTTTTTAGTGCTGAAGATACCTTGTTGTATACGGGAAAAACATTCGTTTGATATATATTCGTATGACATATATTCGTTTGACATATAATCGTTGTTTTCTTCATATTATTTGAAAAAACTGCGTTCTCTAAAGAGTTAAAGAGGCTGAGTCACAAGTTCGAACCTTAAAACGTACAGGGATTAGGAGGTAAAGTTGGGGGGCTGCCGCCCCCCAAAACCCCGCTTCCGTGTATGAAAGGGGCTGTGCCCTCCTCAGTGCCTCGCTCTTTACGCTAAAGTTTGACTTTCTCACAACTCTTTTTTTTAACAATACAAACTTTAGCGTAAAGAGCGAGGCGTTGAGGAGGGCACAGCCCCTTTCATATACGGAAGCGGGGTTTTGGGGGGTGGCAGCCCCCAACTTTACCTCCTAATCCCTTTACGTTTTAAGGTTCGAACTTTTGACTCAGCCTCTTTAACTCTTTAGAAAACGTAGTTTTCTTCTAATAATTTCTGCACATTTTTGTACAGCTTATTACTTATTATTGCTTGACTAACTGTTAGCTGATCGTGTCAGGAGTTGAAGTTGGGGGTCTGTCGCCCCCCAAACCCCCCGATTTTGAAGATTCTTGTGTTAAGGCTTTTAATTCCTGAATACTCGAATCAAATGCACAGTAAGATTTTCTTTTTTCAACTTTTCTTCGAGCATGCGGGTATACGGCATGTTTTCAAAGCAGTGGAGACTTACCTGTAAGCTGAAGGCCGACAGTGATATTCTTCTGGAGACGCCTGTTGAGCCGAAGGATTTAATAGATTGGATTTAAAAAAGAAACTGAGTTTCTTTTTTAAACTTTAAATTCAATATATAAAAATTTTCTCTAACGAGGAATCGAACCCGGGTCTTCCGCCTGATAGTCAGGAAAAGCGACCACTATACCACAGAGACACGTTACAATATTTTTAGTCTGTGGTATCTATTTTTAACGCAAGCAAATCCCCACAGAACTTGATATTTGGTTTTTGGAAAACAGGGAAGGAGTGATCTGATTGAGCTGAAATTTTGAGGATAAGCTCCCAGGCCCCAGGAAAGCTTATCCTCTAAATTTCAGCCCGATCAGACAACGTTAGAAAGGGGCTGTGGTGGGAAAAATTAACATGGGCTCTTATAGGAAAACAAGGTTTTTCGTAAATGTAAATTCGGGGGATAATTTTTTCGGTCCGAAAATATCAAAAGGCCCTAACAGGTTGAATTCCGGCTCGAATGAGTCCTCATTCACCCAGATCCGTTGCCAACTGTGGGCCGTAGGCGTGGCTGATAAAAAAAAAGAAGAGAAATGAACATTAAGTTGCTATATTTGTTTTTTGGAAAACAGGGAAGGAGTGATCGGATTGAGCTGAAATTTCGAGGATAAGCTCATGGGCCCTAGGAAAGCTTAAACTTTAAATTTCAGCCCAATCGGACAACGTTAAAGGGGGGCTGTGGTCGGAGGGTCGAAATTTCCGGGCCACTTTTACCCATGAAAATAAAGTCGGAGGGGGTAAAATTTTGCACGTTTCTTAGTTGGAGCTTGGGCTACAAAATGCGATCACCGCTGTCTCTCTGCGACCGCTAGGACCGGATATCGCTTAACATTGTGGTGGGTTGCCTCTTTAACGAGGCACAAGTGTGCCTCCTTGACTGGCCATAGTCCCGTTTGTCATTTCCAGATTTATTTCTTTGTTTTGTCATGGCTGGTCAGTTTGGCTTTAGATCTTTTATTCAAACTCTCTATAAGTTCAAAAACACCTTCAGCGAGCCTTTGATGTAAAACCTTTTTAGTATTTGATTTTGCTATTGTACAACAACATTTTTAGGGTATAATTCAGGCGGCAACTTATGTAAAAAAAAAACTCGAAGATGAAGATTTGATTGCCAAAGCTCAAGCTGCTGATCCTGATCAGGGAACTAAGGATTTCAAACTGGTGGTTGTTGGCCACTCCCTTGGTGCCGGGACAGCAGCTATTCTCAGTGTACTTCTTCGACAAACATACGCCAATTTAGAGTGTTATTCATTTGCTCCGCCAGGAGGATTGCTCAGGTATGTTTTTTAATTTCAACACACCGTGTGTGGACATGCGCATAAGAGAATACTCAGCCCCATTTCCCTCCCAAAGAGTCTCGGTGTGCTTCAGTTTTACTTATATTATCTGTTGATTTCTATTTGATCTGCAGCTCTCTTCAAACAGATTCTAGCGTGTACGTCTGATCATGTGAATCCATTATTACTGGTGTTCAATTTCCCATTGAAACAAATATTCTAAGAATAATCAATACTCATGTCGTTATCGTTGTGAGTTTCTTTACCCTCTCTAGAAAAAAACAGCATTAAACTTCTAGATACTACTTTTGAAAAAAATTGAGTTCTTATTTATATCAGTCCTGAAAGTGCATTGCTTTATTTTACTCCCCTCCCCCCCCCAATGTGTAAAGCAAAATTATATCTACTTAACACATTTTTTATACGCTGACTCTTTTCTTCCCGGGATTTGCTGTCTGTGCCTTTGCTCCTTTGCCAGGGGCGTCGTTTGGGAGGGAGGCAAGGGGGCAGTTGGCCCCCCAATAATGTGTAGAAACAAATTATTATATATCCCATGCCCCTTGACTATACAGATATGGACCCCTCTTGCCCCCCCCCCCACAATAAAAATGCTGGAGATTTGCCCCTGTCCATTTCAAACAATTTAATATGAAAAATGTGATTTTTGTAGTCTCCAATGAGTGACAGTTTTTAGCCGAGTCAGACAGAGTATTCTAGGTAGCATGAGAGGCAGTCAGAGCAGTTGAGCCCAATATGGCTGATGGAGGGAATGGGATTTGAATGTTCCCAGAATTATGAAGGTTATAATTAGAATGATCAAAGACAACAGATGGACAAGAGGAACATTACTGTGTAGTTGAAGGAAAAAGAAAAGAAAGACTTGAGAGAATATAAAGAGACTTCAAATCAATTAAAGGCTTATAACTAGAATTATTTGTTTCAAAGATACGGTTCTTGGCTCCGTTGTGTACATTAGAAAGCGGGATCAGAGGGGAAGAGGTAGGAAGACAATCTTAGAATCGACTTACAAAACAAAGTATTCGAGCTTACTGAGAATTCCAAGATACCTCAACATCTTCATGTTAATTATATTAGTATGATGCATGAAGGAGAGATTCGCATCAAGAAGAATATCTAGGAACTGGACACATCGATTACCAGGTCTGCTGAGAGAACCCCTTGAAAAATGAATTTCAGACAGTTGTTGGCAAGTCTGAGAAATTCACGAGAAAATAATTAAAAAGCTCTACTATGAAATATTTAGAGCAAGGGGACTAGTGTCGAGCCATCGAATTATTCTCCCAAAAAAACTAACCATTATATACTTATCTCAGTTTCAAAACCTTATCAAGGTTTTGAACCAGGTTCAAACTTATCAGGGTCAAAACCTTCGCACCGTTTTTCTTATGATCAACATCTTTTGTTCAAAAATACACGTCCCAGTAATCTTTTTATTTACTGTTTTAAATTTGATCAGTATAATAGAGTAATACATTTCCTTAAAAAGATACCCTTCCCTCTCCCTGAGTTTTCTTTACTAGATTTATGCTAAGGGTTTTCAGCTTCCTAACGCCCGGTGTGTGCCCTTGAATACCTTCAGGTCAAGTCCCAGTCTCTAGAGTCAGAAATCCTGGTCCTACAGTCCGAGCGGCTGCTTGTATATCCATTGTCCAGTATCTCAGTTTCCCTTATGACTGTAGTGTTTAGGATACTGTCGTTAGCGAAAGCACCGAAAGTGTCCCCATCTTTTGGTGGCGATATAAATTGTTCAGCTTAGATGGGATTGAGGTGATAGAGACGACATCAAAATTTGGTTTTTGGTTTCAAACTGTAACAGTAATAATATTATTATAAATTAAATCAGTACTGGCCCTTGAACTGAGCCTTGCAGGATTCTGAACTCAACTATAGACGGTGAGCGGAAGAGAATATCCCTTCTAGGTATCCCTTCTGGAGGTAACCCTTCTAGAGAAAAAGGAGTCAAACCTAGCTCTCAAGTTTCCTCTTGTACCGTAAAGAGATAATTTGGAGAGTAGAATTTGAAGCATTTAGCGCCTGGAATCAGATCAGAAACAAGAGCCGAATGTAGAAAATTCAAAAGAGTAGCACATGCGCATTTTGTTCAGTGCTTAACTAAGAAGCGAAACTTAAATTCATGAACAAATTGTTTTACTTCTTAAAAGGCGGATGGACGGGAACTATTAAAAAAATTTGCTGAATAGAGGTAGTAAAGATATTGACCTATATTTGGCTGGATGACTCCGTTGCCCACTTTTATAGAAAACAATCCGTGGAGCTTGTCTAAGTGAAATGGGAAAGATTCGATTGTTGAAAGACAGATTTTATGATTCATTTTATTTACGATAGTAAAAATTCCATTCAACCATCTTAAATAATAATTAAATAATATTATTATTAAATTAATTATTAATATTATTATTATTATTGTTAAATAATCCTAAATAATAATTAAAAAAATGAATCTAAACGTCACATTTGGGACAAAAAAATATGAATCTCCATGGATCTTTCTCTCAACATTCTTTAGCTTTTTCATTCAAACTAATAACATACTTCCCTTGTAAAGATTTTGCAAAGTGAAAATTGCCATCTGATTGAACGAACAAATCTATTGAATCAAATTTCAAATACGAACATTGAACATTCAAAACGAAGCAATAAAAATTTCACTAATATACAAATAGACTAATTTACGAAGCTTTAAATCTAATATCGGTACTATTTAAATCTATTTAATATCGATTTACTATTTAATATCGATAAATATAATATCGAAGTTTAAAATATAATATCGGTTTTAATCTTCAGTACTCGAGTCAGGTTTCTTTATGTTATAAAATCAAGGAAGTAGCCCGCTAACTTCAGTCCCAAGATCTTAAAGCATCTAAAATTCTGGATCCCGATTGTTTTTTCTGGTCCAGCGGATCGTATCCTACTAAAACTGTTGAGCTGGGAGATAGTGTAGATGGGAGAAACTGGGAACATATCTTCGTTCGTTTACTACCTTCTATCCTTGGAAAACAAATAATTTAAAGTCATAAGAATTGAGAATTCATTTTTGCTAAAAGACACCCATTGTTGCTTAATTCTATGTTTCGGGAGATGCTCCGCCCATTCAATAGTGAGAATTTTTACTAAATCCAGCGACCCTTCTAAAAGTTAAGAAATAAAAGAGCAACTGCTATCCAAAAAGATATTAGAATATTGAAGTATGAAAGCCGGTCAAATGATATCATCAACATCATAAACACAATTACGCGATAAACACAATACGAATAACAATCATAAACATAATTCCGCGAATACTAGCCCTAATATTATGTAATTATATTAGATTTCAATGGGCCTCCCTTATAGCTGCTTACGTTACCGGGGATTAAGTTTATAACATGGTAAGCTTATCTAGACCAATCCACAAATCGGAACCAAGTTTACGGGCTTACGAACCTTACATAAACCAATGAGATTTGCAGGCTTAGTCAATGTCAAACCTCTCTAATATTTGAAGTCTTATAGTTATTGATTTTTTCAATAATTTTTAGTAATTTTAAAGCTGTTTAGAATTTTTGATATTCGTTATTTGTTGGTTATTTTTTTTAAGTCATCTCATTTAGAACTGCATTAATTACATTAATTGCCAGCTTTGTAAACTGGAATTACTTGTAAATGAACTAACATAGTTTTAGAATTCTTCTGGGACGTAATTTCAGTCCTTTTAGATATAATAACGACATCCCTACTTTCTTATTTCAGTTCCTCCCTGGCAGACTACACTAAAGAGTTTGTGACATCCTTTGTCCTCGGGAAAGATTTAGTGCCAAGGATAGGACTGTCACAGCTGGAAATGCTGAGGAAAGATATAATGGAAGTTCTTACTGAAACTAAGGAGCCAAAGGTAAAGCTCTTTCTTTTTAGGAGATAAAATAGAAAAACAAAAGTAATCAGTGGAAAAGTAAAAAGCGAATTAAAAAAAAAGAGTTACAAAGGTGTCAAACCTAAACGAGCAGAAATCACTATGAATGAAAGCCAAAATGAACAATAAAGCCCTCAAATCCTCTAAACAGATAGTTTGGTATTTGTGCTTTAAACAAAACTTAAAGGGCTGGAACTCTAACATACAGAACTTTTTTTTTTTTATATTATAATGTTGAGTATGTCGGCTCTGTTATTGTTTGGTTTCTCAATGCTTTCTTTTTTCTAGCACATTCTGTTTTATTTTTGTGAATTTCTGTGTTCTTGTGTATTTTCTCGGTTCCTTTGTTTTTACAGTTTCTACTTCAGTTTATTGTTTATTTTGTTTAGATTTCACGTCATTGTATCGTTAAATCCCTCAAAAAACTAAATCTCTTCTACCAAATAATCTATTGTATTATTGTAATGCTTGTAATGCTTGTATGCTTGTAAATATTGTTTTAGTATAAATAAGCTGATTGATTAATTGAATGTGTCAACTTGAATGTTTTGTTTAACCAAATAGCTTTTCTATAAATATGAAAGACTTGGATTTAATTTACTGTTTAATTTGCTTGATTCTAGGCTACTGTTTTTGAATTTAATCTGGTGGTTCAATTCACTAAAATACCTTGGTATTTCAAAACCAAAAATATGCAATTTCTTTAATCTTTACAAATACAGAAGATTTTCACCTCTTATATCTGGAAAATAATTAGAAATGCTTATTTATCATATTTGGTGCCAAGACTCTACTGAACATACTGCATTTTGGTCAAGCATGCATTACTTATCTCAGCTGTGCTTAGTTGAACGCTTAGGTTGTAGAAATGGTGCAAGCATTAGCGTAAAAAAGTGAACATATCTAGTGAAAACAACCGTATCTGTCTTTTTTTTGCACATTCCGTACGTTACGTCTGAGAGATTGGCTTAATAAACTCTTAATAGTAGTAACCAGTTACCACCACAGCCACTACTCTCTCTTAAGGTTCTCGGCACACGTAGCTGATTTCGGGAACCGATTTCAGCATCAGTGGACAAACGATAGCGGTAAGAGAAACTTGTTGAAAGAAAAATTTATTGCGCGAGATTTTCAAAACAAAAAATCATGGACACAGATTGTCAACTGGAGTTTATTAATAGTTCCATGATTGAACTCAGCTTAGTTCTCAGTTTAGTTCTCAGCTAAGAAGTGGGATCTTTCACCACAGACATCTCTGGTCTGGCTGACTATTTATTTGTATCCCTATTTTTTTGTGATGATCATGATGAAATTCGGCGCTCATTTTGTAAATCGGCAGCCGAAAACTAGAAAATTTTTCAAGCTCAAATCGACGCCGATTTCTTTTAAAATCAGTGCTGATTTGGAAATCAGTTCCCGAAATCAGCTACGTGTGCCAGCCCTCTAGTTTTTACAGTAACAAAGACTGAACTTCAAAACAAGCATAAATAACATGCGTATTTGTTTTTAATTAACTATAGTGGAAGATACTCGCCTCAAGTTTACTATGTTGCCAAGGTGCCCCAAAACCCGTAATTGGGCCAAGAGACACTAAAGAGGATATAGAAGCTGAAAAGCAAGTGAAAGTTGGCCCATCAGTTACACATACTCTGCTATATCCTCCTGGGAAGATTATACATCTTGTACGACGTCATATCACTGATGAAAAGTAAGTTTTGCTGTTGGTGCTTTTTTTTCAGTTATAGGCCTAAAAAATTCTTGGGACGTGAGCCAGTCTAACACAACCAATTAAAAATAAATGTGGAGACAAATGCCCAAGATTTATTTGGCAGTATCAATAAAAAAATATAATTTTAAATAAAATAAAAAATTATGAATTTAAATATTCAAAATAAAAATTTTTAAATTATAAATTTATATATTTATAATTTATAATATATATATAAAAAAAATTATAAATTTAAAATTAAATAATTTAAAGAGAAAAAAATTTTTTTTTTTTATTTTAAGAGAAATGTAATGAAAAAGAAAATACAAAATAATTGATCAGAAAAATATTTAGTTCCTTTAATAATGATTGAACAACTTGCTATTTAATACTTTGTTTAAATTAAGGACGAATAATCAACAAAAACCGATTTAATAGGGAATTAGTCTGTACATCTGGTTATTAGTTTGACCTATCCACTTAATGTTAACTTTTCCGGATGTAATCTGAAAAACCTAACAACAAGTACTTATCTGGCAGCTTGTCAACTGATACATGTCACGTATCAACTGACAACTTGTCAACTGATTCGTGTCAACTTGTCACGTGTACTCGATTGTAAACATAGTTTATTTAGAATCAGGGCCGTAATTTGCTATGGGACAGGGGGAAACTACCCTCCCTCCGACCTCGTTTGCCCCCCCCCCCCTCAGCTGAAATTTAGATTGTCCAAAAATCTTGTCATAAGTAAGATAAGCATAATTCAAGCAACCACAGAAACGAGTCAGTTTTTTTTTTTACATCTCTACCTTTTTTGTTACTATATGGCTCATTTTTCAGTTTCCACTATCATTTTCCTTGATTTGGGAAAATTGGCTCCAATTTATTCAGTTAATAAAGTTTTAAAGCTGGTTAATTTGGTAAAGTCGGTTAAAGCTCGGTTATTTACGCAGGGTTTCGTTGCCTCTCTTCTCGTCTTCCAAATTGGAAGGTTCGACTAAATATTTTGTTTTATTTTAAATGCTACTCAATTTTTACGGTAGTATTGATGTTATGGTAAGATTTTATGTTATTCTGAACAGGTTATATGATTTTTTCTTTCTGATTAAAACAGCAATTTTGCTGCGCTGATTAGTTTTCTGTGTGGTAAATTGTCACTAAATCAATGAAAGCATAAAATTTCTTTTTCAATCGCAAGAGATAATTTTCCGTTTCTACAGAAATTTTTGAAATTACGGTACATTTTTAAGGTGATAGCTAGACGGTAAATTTTTTTCTTGAAAATCTTATTTTATCACAGAGCTCAGCCTTTACAGTTATAGAGAAATAACGGTAATTTTCTTATATTAAAAGAACTACCGCTTCTATTAGTACTATTGACAATACATTGTAGCAATTATCAGCCTGGGGCCAACACAAATTCCTGCACGATTCCTCCGAACCACTTTAAGTTAAGTTTAACTCTATACTACCTCCAACTCTAAATCTTTTTTTGGGGGAAATTTGTCTCATTATCTTCGGGGATGTGTTGCTTTCTGATGGCCCCTGCTAAATTGCCAAATGGTCCAATTATTGACAAGTAATAATCTTATCTTATCGCTTGATATAAAAATACTGAATGACGACTACCTTAGCTACCCTTAGGTAGCCAAGGGTAGCTTCATTATTAGCTTTCCAATTCCACTGAAAAATACTTAGTATATCTTTTTTTACCTTTCAAACAACCCTTGATTTAGAAGCAATGATGATGATTATCACTTAATCTTAGTATTTTAATCTTAGGACTATAGCTTAAATAAAGGTATAATTTATTTGGATTTTTTAAGAAGACTAAAACGATTTTCTGGTAAGTTTGTGTGGTAAGTTTAGGATTACAATATTTATAGTAAAAATTAGACAGTAAATATTTCAATGTTAAGTACAAATATAACACTGGTATGCTGGTCAGTTTCGATGGTAGAATTGAAAGAATGGCTAATTTTTGCTTTAGTAGGTAATAAATGTCATAATACCAATGAATGAAAAAAAAACATTTTTACTGTTCATTAATATTTTACACTGAGAAACGATTCATTTTCTCGTGAAAATTAAAATCATAGTATATTCTATTTTAAGAATTCATTCCTCAAAATTTGAAATTGGCAGCAATTTATGGCAGCGTTGAAATAATGGTAGACTTGGTGATTTACATTGGTTTCAATTTCGAGAGAAATTTTTATATTGTTTTGCTGCTTTATGGTAATACTGTCTCTGACAAGGCTTCACGCCTGTGAGGAAAAGATTTATTGACAAGTCTACTCAAAATATTCTTATAGTGGTTGCTGTTTCTGTGTAAAAGCCACTAACGATAGAAAGAAAACAAAAATTTAAAGTCAAATTCCACGAAGTTGTATATTTTACTCGTAAGATTGGACTATTTGTAGATATTTTATTAAAAATTAAAATTTTATTTTGCATTAATTTACCAGATTTTCAGGTTAAACTTGAATGTGTCTAGGAAAGGAAAATAGAATTAGACTTCTTTTAATTGGTTAAGTGGAAATTTAGACAACCATTATATCATAAAAAAAAAGAAAAATTGAATATTCAGTTGCCAATAAGAAAAACCTCTATATATATATATATATATATATATATATATATATATATATATATATATATATATATATATATATATATATATATATATATATATATATATATATATATATTATATATATATATATATATATATATATATATATATATATATATATATATATATATATATATATATATATATATATATATACTATTAAAGTTTGTAGTATTATCAGGCTAAAAAAAACAAGCAAAAAACTATGGCATTAAACAGCTTAAGGTTTAACTTTCATTTGAAGGCGTAGTTGTCTTTGAGAGTCAACTGGTTGTTAATGCTTGAATTTTTACACCCGAAAAATATTTTCACATTTAACTAATCAATTGTGTTTATTGGCTTTCAATTTAACGTGGCAATACTGACAAAGCGTGATTCTGCTCTAATAATCTTATAATTCCGATACAACTGAAGAAAAATCTTAGAAAATCACGGTTTGGCGCCAATCGTGGTGGCGCAAATGATGTCATTGGCACTTTCTAGTAATAAAGTCATCTACTGTTTCTTCTTAATGATAATCGTAGTCTAAGCAACAAATAGGAATTTATTGTAGGTTCTTTTGACAGTTTTGTTTTTGTTTATTTGATAGCCAAGTACATGGAGATTTTCTAATAAAGTTAAGAACAAATACTCAATACTCGGAAGAGACTATGGCACAAGAACACATCCCCCCTTTTTCACAGTTCTCACCAAGATTGGGCCTTGGTACAAATTTAGATATTCCATTAACCTTAGAATATAAGTGAATAAAATATGTGGCTCTGCAGTATCTTCCTCGTATATATGGTAGAGAAGCCATCGATAATTTCTGGTAAAAATAAATGTTTAACTTTCATGATTTTGCGTTTCGGCGTCTTGGTGTGAGGGGGAGGGTATTGTGAAGGTAATATGTTAACTATTATTTCCTCCCTATTTTCTTCTGCAGACTTGTGACTTCTGTTTCCCCAGCATAACGATCCTAGCAAGTACTGATCCCTTTAGCACCCTGTATACATGGAAGAACTATCATTTCCTGTATATAGTACTATTGATTTTCCAAAGCAACGAATTGAGCAATCGGTATCCCTGTCTTAGATAAATTTCTTGAGGTCCAAAATTAGCAAGCTTTCTACCCAGACTTCAGATTCAAACAGGCCCAATCCGAGTACTGAAGTACTGGTATCAATTTTACCGATTTTAAAGCACCTTTGGGTTTCTATACCTCTGTACATTTAGACAGGACAACTGCTTTCACAATTTCTATGTGTATTGATGTTAATGATCTGATTCAAAACAAGTTGTTGTCCTTTAGGGAGATTAAATAAAAAAAAACAAGTTTTTTTAACTGAAAGTAAGGAGCGACGTTAAAACTTAAAACGAACAGAAATTATTCCGTATATGAAAGGGGCTGTCCCCTCCTCAACGCCTCGCTCTTTACGCTAATTTTGTTTATTGTTTAAAAAAATAGAGTTGTGGGAAAGTCAAACTTTAGCGTGAAGAGCGAAGCGTTGAGGCGGGGACAGCCCCTTTCATATACGGAATAATTTCGGTTCTTTTTAATTTATACCGCCGGTGCTTACTTTCAGTTAAAAAAACTTGTTTTTTTAATTTAATTTTTGAACGTTTTTGAATTATTGCAGGCTTTGATTTTGGCTGACCGTACATGAATAATCAAGTCCAAATTTGCATATTGATTTTACTTTTATTTGGTTAAATGCCTTTCTCGAGCATTGTCTAATCTTATTTACGAACGTTTTAATTAGGAATAAATATACTTCACTTACGAATTAACTTACGTAATGAATTTCTATATTTATAAATTTTTAACACGTATATTAGGGGGTTCGCCCCCTAGTCAATACCTCGCTCTTTACGCTAAAGTAATACCCCTTAATCACAAAGGCCGTTAATTAGAATAAATAGCTCTTATGAAAGTACTAAAAAATCTTTGGTTTAAAGAGCGAGGTATTGACTAGGAGACGAACCCAATCATATACGTAATATTTTCTGTTCGTTTTAAGGTTTGATGCTGCTCCTTACTTTCAGTGGAAAAACTTGTTGTTTTTTTTTAGTTTCTGATCTTTTTTTTTAATAATGCTGGGAAATCCAGCGCCTCCTTCATAGCAATGTCCCTTTCCACATAAAAACTTCCTCCATGTAAAGATCCTCCATCATAACCCCCGACCCCCCCCACTACCAGAAAAAATTCCCCTGAAAACGTCCGTATACTTCCCAATAACCAATACTATATGTTAACATCGAGTAAAGTCCATAACTTTCAGCCCTCCCCCCCGGGGACTTTTCTAGGACAACTGGGTCGATACAATCACCCCTGGGAAAAAAACAAACAAAAAACAAATAAACACGCATCCGTGATCTTTCTTCTGGCAAAAAATACAAAATTCCACATTTTTGCAGATAGGAGCTTGAAACCTCTGCAGTAGGGTTTTCTGGTTCGCTGAATCTGATGATGACATTTTCAGTAGGATTCTATATTTTATAGTGGGTCTTTCCCCCTTTTTTCTAAAATCAGGCAAATTTTCTCAGGCGCGTAACTTTTGATGGGTAAGACTTTAAAGAATCTTATATATTTGAAATCAGCATTAAAATCTGATTCTTTTGATGCATCTATTGGTATCAAACTCTCGTCTTTTAGAGTTTCGGTTACTGTTGAGCCAGGTCGCTCCCTACTTACAGTTTGCTACCACGAACTGTTTGATAGAAAATAGCAATGTTAAATCGGGTATATCTCTCTCCTAATATTCTAATTTCTTCTAATATTTTCTCTCCTAGTATATCTCTCCTAATATTCTAATTTCTCCTAATATTCTCTCTCCTAGTATATCTCTCCTAATATTCTAATTTCTCCATATTCTAATCTCTCCTAATTCTATTAGATACTCGTATCGGGTAATCGGCATTTTAGTGTAGTTTTGTTTAATTTATCAAAGTAACATAACTTTTTAAATACAATTTCTTGGAAAGTTACTAATTTAAAGCTAGAAAATAATAATACATTTTTTTTTCCCTCCCCCAACGAAAAGGGTATTTATAGAAACGACTCCATTTTGTAATTTTTGTATTGACAAAGCTATTAAATACTTATTTGGTCAGTCGAGGCTAGCTTCTAAGCCAGCCTTATACATGGGTCAATTTTTGGCAGTTCATATTATTGACTTACGAATAAAGTAAACATATCACTCGATCATGGGCGCCCATAAGCTGAATTCCAGGGGGGGGGGGGGCAAACTTTGTCTAATTGCTACTTTTAATGCTATATAATAGAAATCTCAGAAAAAAAAAATAAAAATAAGGCAGCATCATTCAGCCAGGGGGGGGGGGAAAAGCCCCCCCTGCCCCCCCCCATATGGGTGCCCATGCACTCGATGCCATTAATGCTCTCTCCAAATATAACAATCATTTTGTCGGAAATGAATTTTACCCCCACCCCTATATATACCAATTCAGAGTATATATTTGCACATTAAGGGGTTGGGGGTAAAGTTTATTTCTGATGCAAATGAGAGGTAAGTTTAAACTTTACTTTAATAGTCTTTTGCGCTAAGCACAGTGCAGAGCGTATATATTTGTAATATATATTTGCCCATTCTATATATTTGCCCATTCATTGCCCATTATATATATTGCCCATAATATATATTGCCCATTCAAAACCGTAACGCAGTCTCTGCATTAAAAAGCTTTAGACAGCTGGTGTCAAGTTTTTAAAAAACACGTAAAGTGCTGATGTTTCATTGTATATGACAATGAACATATTACAACAAAACATGTTGCGGGTAGACATATTAGTTTTCGTTCTGGCGTAAATCAAAAGCGGAATTTCTGGTGATTTTGCTGATTTTGCAAGTATATGCAGCTGGATGGATCATCAAAATAGCAAGTATAACTAAAACAGGGTTTATAATGAATAGGTTTTGAATTTGAACTGCCATTGCAATTTGACGTTTAAATGATTGCTCTATATATGAATCAATTTTTTTACATGCAGTCAAAAATATGAGACAAAATGGCGGTAAGTTTCATTTTGTCCTCTATTTTCAAAATTTCAATTTCTTATAGTTAATTTTACAATTAAAAAAACTGACATGTATTTTTTATTAATATTTTTTCTTAATTTTATCCAGTTGTTGATTTATTTTTATTTTCCTTTTTTCAGTAAAATAATGGTTGTTTTTTAAATTCAAAGACTCAAGTAAATGTTGGCATAATTTTATCATCCCTCTATTGAATTTCTTATTCCTGCTTTTTTGTTCTATCAGGTTTAAAAATCAATGTTTTAAAGAAGTGGTTTTGGGCCTGTATATGTCCCTTTGAAGCTGTCCTTTTTGTCCCCTTTGGTAATTTCAATTTTTACAGAAACTTCTTAATTTTATTTTCGTGATTGTAGATGGCGAATAAAACTAAAGCCCGTTATAGTAATAAGAGGATTCTGAACTAGGACAGAAAGTATGGTTTTGCGCTTAAAACAAATGTTGTACATATGTAATATGTTTCTTATTCGGTTAATTGCAGACGTTTGCGTTTTTGCGATTTTTGTATTTATTTGCCTATAAACGGACGCTTTATATGCAAACTAAATTTTGCATTCGACTAATCACCGTCTTATTCGGTTAATTACTGACTTGTAACAGATCAAACTTGAAACACGAGTTTACCTATTAAAATTGTTGGCAAGTTCAGTACTTTCTGAATTTCAGCAATCGGTGCCATTGTATTAATGCCTGATTTAGTTCTAGCTATTTTTTTCCAACCGCTGTGCTTGGATTCGAAACAAAAATTGCAGGCACACTTTACCATTTCTGGGGCAAAATTTATTTAAGGTGCGGGCTTTAAACGTATTGTTAAAGGCATGTTATTAGCTCCAACCCTACGAGAGTCTGGATCATCCCAACAGCCTAAGGGGCTCCTGACTTGTAGATAAAGTACAAAGAAGGGAAACTTCAATTTCGACATCAATTTCTCCAATTTCTTCAAATATTCAATTTCTTTCTAATTCTATTCTATCCTATTATTTCTAAAGTATGCCACTAGGCATATGTGCTGTCTTCCAAGCTTGTAAGTTTATGTTTGTGCTTATATAAAGATAGTTTATTCTCTTCTATTCATTCTGAATTCTTCATTGACATCGAGCATAGACGCTGGCTTTGATATGTCGTAGGATCTTGAAGTATGTCACTGCAAAGGAATGTGTAAATGGAAAGTATTTCTTCAGTAGCTTTTCAAGGCTTGCTTTGCAATTTGCTTATGCTGATGAATTTTGACGCTCAATTCTTCATCCTTGGAAGAAGAATTATTAGACTCCTTGATTGTGATTAGAAATAAGCAAGACTAGCAGATTATTGTCTTTGCCAAAAAGGCAGGTAAAAACAACTTGCCACTACGCTTTTGCTAATTGAAACATATCCTTTACGTAAAGAAGGTACTAAATAACAATCTTGATGAGCTAAACACTCCCCAAAGCATAGCTGTGAGCTTCTCCTTGTCTTTCTGGATACCCAAGGATCTCTCTCTCTTTCTCTTTCTTTCTTTATCTCTCTCACTCTCACTTTATATCTCTCTCTATCTCTCTATCTCTCTCTATATCTATATATATCTATATATATATATATATATATATATATATATATATATATATATATATATATATATATATATATATATATATATATATATATATATATAGAGATATATATATATATATATATATATATATATATATATATATATATATATATATATATATATATATATATATATATATATATATATATATATATATATAAAACAAAAAATCACGAAAGAAAGGAAGAAAACGAGGACAATTAACAGCCAGTTAAACGATTGTCCTCGTTTTCTTCCTTTCTTCGCGATTTTTGTTTTATCATGATTAGCCAGTGTGGTCTCAGAAATTATATATATATAATATATATATATATATATATGATAGATATATATGAAGATAACATATACAAATATATATATATATGAAGTTATGAAGATCAGAGTAATGAGAAGCTGTGCAGGGAGGTGCCCTTACGATTTCGAATGCCTTATGAGAGGAGAGAGAGAGAGAGAGGTATATATATATATGTATGTATGTATATATATATATATATATATATATATATATATATATATATATATATATATATATATATATATATATATATATATATATATATATATATATATATATATATATATATATATATATATATATATATATATATATATATATATATATATTATATATATATATCCCTCTCTCTCTTTCTCTCTCTCCCTCTCATAAGGCATTCGAAATCGTAAGGGCACCTCCCTGCACAGCTTCTCATTACATTTCCTTGAAGTTATCTTCAGTAAAGGAAATTTGGTCATTTTCTAAAGTTGATTTTTTACGGAGGACTTACTAGCTGTGAGCGGACTCAGAAAGAAATCCGTGAGGCGAGTTTGAAAAGTATAAAGTTAAACACTAATGGTATGAGACATACCTTAACATTAGGCATTAGCTACATGTGCTAGTTGTTGAAAGAACAATGCCCGGTCAATGTCAACTGGCTCTTTGTCAAGCCTTGGGGCAGAGTTTATGGCTGTAGTTACGAATTGGCCTTCCTTTTGAGCACTAAAACCTTTGGGCGTTTTCACTCCATCTTTTTCTGTATCTGCAACCTAGTATCTTTGAAATCATTGACCTTGTCCTCCGATTCAACATTTACTCTGATGACAAAATTCATAAGCTAAGCCTCTGTTGAAGGACTACAGATTCTGATGGACCTTGATCAGCTTCTGTAAAATCCTTGTTGGCTGTGCCTTTTTTGACCGTGTGTAAGCATGCTGGCTGCTCGTGAACTAAATAGCCTTGGTAAGGTCTAGAATGATTTCATTCGTATGATATCACAGAGGCAAGTGTCTCGTTTGGTTGCTGCTCTTTATTCATGTACTTCCCTCTTGTAAGACCATCAAAGTTTATTAACGTTTGCATCAAAATTTTCACAATAACTGTGTCCATGGCCAGTTATGACCATGAATTTTCAATCATAACCTGGAAAATCATCTGATTTCTCTTCTGCATTTGATTAGCATACGGTTTTGGCACTGCACCACTTTAGCCGACTGAAAAGCCAAGAAGTATAAAGCTAATATTGATATCTGAAAACAAAAGGTGTTCACGCAGTAAACAATTATCTACTTTTATTGAGGCCGAAGACTAACATACACCATCTGCCTATTACGGTGAAAATTCCCTCTTAGTGTGTTATACTCACAAAAATATAGTGTTGTTCCAAAAAGAGACATAACGTGAAGCGCTTCTTGTTATAAGCTCAATGGTTACAATATATAATATCTAATATTGTATTTTATATGATACATAATATATAATACATAATTCCGTATATTTAATTGATATTATATGTATATCGATACATTATATATTACATAATTATGTATTTATAATCGATATTATGTATATATAATGCAAAATGTAAATGGCTGTTCTAAACCAAAAAGCAAAATCACAGAATAACTTTTTGCCCCCCCCCTTCCCCAGAACCACAAGAAAGAATGTTGAAAATGGGATGAAAACTATTTTTCACGATGCCTATTGCCCCAATGTAGTTGGGGCCCCCCTATTAGGCTTCGGACGCTTGTTTGCCTGTCATTCCAGGCAAATTAACGGTCCTGGGTCAATTCTAAATTCTTGGTTAACCTGCCTGAGACTCTCCCGCGGTTTACCCGTGCCATTTAACCAAATACTTGGAAAACTACAGATCTCGCTATTCACCTGGGAGTCCAGGGGACTTAGTGTCATGTGTCAATCCTATGACACGGTAGTCCACCTTTAGACTACAAGTGGCCAAGCAATTAGGGTTAGGTCACTTGTTCGCCTACGAATTTAGGAAAATTCAGTCCCCAATTTTGCTTACAAGTCCAGTGGACATTTTCCGTCACGCGTCAACCCAAAATCAATTCGATATTTCATCCCTTTATTCTATGACTATCTACCTCGGGTCTACCCTAGGAATGATGCATGGATGGATGGGTGATAGACTTATCAATCAACAAGTGAAACGACATCATTTTTATACAATTCTAAGAGGGCTTATACCAGATTTTGCCTCTCACCTGGACTATTTGTCTTGGCTTTTTCTACAATTAAACCATGGCTTGATGCCTGCAACTACCTGATTTTAATTAAATTTTCTTGATTTTCAAGCAAATATATTTCCCTTGCTGTTCAAGCCAAGGGACAGAAAGTTTCATATATAGGGGTTTTTGACAAGGTGGTTCTAATGGTATATTTTTTATTTAGATCTGATTCTTGTCTTAGGAGTTATGGGTTTTTATATTTCTTAACATTAGACTTGATCGTCTCTTACTAGGTTGCTAGCTACCGCTGCAACCCGGATCAATTTTAAGGCCTATTGACGTGCATTTCCATTAAAAAACAAAAGATTCAGTTAGAATAGTGTGAAAGGCGATCGGTAACTAAAACACTTTCAATTGCCCACTAAGTATATTTGTTGTACTCAAAAACGCTTTCATTATAGCACTAGTAAAGCTTTAATGTTAAATGCAAGAGATTGAGGTGAGGCTACCCTTCATATACAAAATAGTTTTCCTGTCATATGATTAAAGTTTGACTTTCGCTCTTCAGTTTAACCCGAAATTTTTTTTTTTTTTTTTTTATTTAGTTTTTTCAGGTATGGACTGATCTCCTAGCAGAATTGTTGGTTTCCACAGTTTTTTTTTTTCGAAAATAGTGATTGTTTTTCTTGAAGAAGAATTCTGTTTTAAATATAGCTGCGTAAGCATAGGTTTTCATTAGAACAAAAATAATAATCACTATTATCTTTACGAAAAAACAGTGCATGTGAACAAAGCTTAATAAATGTTGCTGAATAAAATTTTCAATGAACAAAGCTTAATAAAATTTTCAAAAGTCACCAAAAACTCACCAAATAGCTTCCATATGAAGGTTTTAGGCAGCGTTCATGTTATTATTATATTTTTGCCTATATATATTAGCTTGTTTCATGACAGCTTTATATTGCAGTTAAAATATTGCAATTTCAGTTGAAAAGGTTTTTTCAACTGAAAGCAACGAGAAACATTAACACTTAAAACGAACAAAAATTATAACGTATATCTGGGTGTTCGTCCCCTAGTCATACCTTGCTTTTTACGCTAAGGTTTAGTACTTTGAAAAGAGCTATTTATTCTAATTAAGTGACCTTTGTGATTCCGGGGTCATTCTTAAAGAATTGGAACGAAATTCGAACTGTAGCGTAAAGAGCAAGGTATTGAATAGGGGGGCGAACCCCCTAATATACATAATAATTTCGTTTGTTTTAAGAACGTCTTAAGTTCGTTTCAAAAACGTTTTAAGTTTGTTTTAATGTTGCTCCTTACTTTCAGTTGAAAACACTTTTTTTTAATTTAATTTTTGATCGTTTTTTAAATAATACTGGGAAATCCGGCGCCCCCTTCATAGCAATGTCCCTCCCCCCATGAAAACTTCATTAATGGAAATATTCTCCCACGTAATTTTCATGATGTGATTTTTATTAAGATTCCATGACTTTTAGGGGGTGTTTTCTCCTTTTTCGAAAATAAGGCAAATTTTCTCCGGCTAGTAACCTTTAATAGTTAAGAGTAAACTTAATGAAATTTATCTATTTGAAGCTAGCATAAAAATTCCAGTCTTTTGATATATCAATTGGAATAAAAATTCTGTTTTTTAGAGTTTTGGTTACGTATTGAGCCGTGTCGCTCCTTACTTACAGTTCGTTACCACAAACTGTTTGATAAAATGTCGCATTCTTCTTAGAAAACTAAAGTTTAGCTTCCCTATAATTGTTTCACAACAGTTTAAAATACAGTTCAGAATACTCTAAACCTTTCTGTTACTTTTAAGAACAGTGAGTTCTTTAAAACGGTGAGTCCTGGACAAGGACATTATATTAAAGTGCGCCTACAAGGGAAGGCTTAAACAACTCCCTAGAAGACCTAAAATATGCAGAAAGTACACAGTTTTGTTAAAGGAAATTTCGTTGTGTTTTCTGGCAAGACACATTTCTTTTTCAAACGTTATCCCCTCCCTTTAATCCCTCACGGAGAGATTTTGTAAACTTGCTCCCCCTACTTACCGTGGGAATGTGTCAGCGTGTACAAATGCAAATATGAAAAACGTTTTTTGTGGTTTTTATTTGTATTATTTTATTGTTATTGCATTACTTTTATTACAAATTTGATTTAGTAAGTTCACACATGGAATTATTTTAGTTTGTGCTATAGTAATCATCGTTTTTGTAGGAAAATTCGCGGTGCTCCAAAGCCCGTGTATCAGGCAATATGGGCTGACAAAGCTGATTTTAATGAAGTCCTTATCTCACCTGTGATGGTTCAAGACCACATGCCACAGAAAATTCTCTATGCATTAGAAATGGTAAGAATAGGCTTTTTTTACTTTATGTTAATAATAAATTCTATTTTGTTTAAACTTCTACTATGCTCATAAATGGTACTCAAAAGAAATTGTTAATTTAAGCTAAACTTAATTTGATATGTTAAGTAACGTTTATTTTGAACTGAGCTTAATTAGTAGATTAATTACGAAAGAATATATTTAAAGGTTTGAAATTTATTCCTTTAGTCTAGAACTCTTACGACACTCTCTACATCAGTTATGGCAGGGCTTTAAGGGATTAATGTGTGACATACAGGGATTTAGCCAAAAGAGTCTTTTGTGTGTTTAAATATATTGTGGGTTGGGGGTTTGGCCAGGAAGGGCCAATATTGTGGGTTTGGGGGGTATTGTGGGTTTGGGGGGTATTGTGGGTTGGGGGTTTAGACATGATTTGGCCACGAAGCCTTAAAACTCTTCAATTAAGCTGACTTAAGAAGCCCATCTCCAGTTTACCTAATTATCTTCTCCCTGAATTTCACCATTCTAGTCATTCTAACACCCCATAACGTAAAAAGCACCAAATTTCCTTTCAATAAACTGAACTAAATGAATCCTTTATTTCTAATATTTTATACAAACGTCTTAACTTAACTACTTTTAACTTAGCTGCTCTAGCAGAACCCCAAACCTTTGAACCATAATGAAGACTAGAAGCTACTTTTGTCTGGAACACTATAAAAAAAACTCATTAAGTTTAATGTTACGTATGAAAAGCTACGAGCCTGAGAAAATTTGACTTATTTGCGAAAAAGGGGAAAACACACCCGAAAAGGCATGCAATCCTGGTGAAAATCACACCATTAGATTCAGCATATAAGAAAGCGATAATATAGGGGTTTCAGGCTCCTATTTACAAAAATGTGGAATTCGGACTTTTTTTCCAAGAAGATAGATTTGTTTTTTTTTTCAAGGGTGATTGTACCGAACCGATGGTCCTAGAAGATCGAAAGAGAGCTGAATCGAAAGAGAGCTGATTCAAACAAAAAATAAAAGGTTTAGTGTCCATTTTGAGGGACCAATAAGATTGTGCCAAAGAAGATTGGCGTAATCTGCCAGTCCATGGTATCCAGGGGCATCCCGAGGGGGGAGGGGAGGGGTTTGCCGTCCCCCCAACTTTTTTGGAATTCGGTAAAATTAAATTTTGGCAGAAATTTTGCAAAATCGGCCGAAATTTAGCAAAATTCTTGATTTTTGCAGAAAAGTTGGCATAAATCAGGTAGCAATTCGGTAAAAATTTGCAAAATCAGCCAAAATTTAGCAAGATTTTTGATTTTTTCAGAAAATTCGGCATAAATAAGGTAGTAATTCGGTAAAATTTACGAATAACACCCCCCCCCCCCAATAAAATGAGTTCCAGGACACCCCTGGTATCAGACTATGATTTTGACCCAAAGAGGACCAAGTTACTAATGATTGAAAATTCATAGATAGCCAATAAATTTAAAATTGTCAAAGAAATTTTAATAGAGCTTACCAGTTGCAGGGGAAGTAATGCCGCATGGTGGCGTATTCCTTCCTGAAAGCTCACATAATCCACACAAGATAAACGAGCAATAAAAAAATTTACCTTAATCCTGTATTTAAATATGTTGGTTCATTATATATTTTCACGAAATTATGTTTAGTGATGCATAATTGCGAATCAGCTATAACCAAGGGTTGTGGGTCATTGTGTAGGAAAGGGCAGGGACAGATGCCTAAAAGAGTAAATTTTAATGCCAAAATTGTCTAACTCTCCATGAGCCTTCATATAAATATAGAAAGAGATATGGAGGGGGGGTAGGAATTAACCTCTCATTTTCCTTCGTTTAGAATTAAATAAAATAAAAAATTTTCAGCTGTGAGAAAGGAGCAAGATTAAAACCTAAACCGAACAGAAATTATTCCGTATATGAGAGAGCTGCTCCCTCCTCGACGCTTTGCCTTTTGCGCCAAAGTTTTTTCGTACTTTAGAAAACTTCTTATCCCAAATCAACACAACAATTGTTTTTCAGCAATCGTTCTTAAAGAATTGGGACAAGAAAGTGAACCTTCAGCGTAAAGAATGAGGGATGGAAGAGGGGGCAGTTACCCTTATGTATAGAATGATTTCTGTTTGATTTTAAGTTTTAATATTGCTCCTTACTTTCAGCTGATTTTTAAAAATTTTAATTTCTGATCGTTTTTTAAATCATGCCCAGGCCTAACCAAGATATGATATGGGGTACCGATATCATAAACCCTCGATCTCCTGCTCATAAATTGTGTATATCAATAATTCTATATTAATTAGTAGCGTCCCTCTTTTTCAGTTTTTTTCTGGTTAAGAATTAAAATGTTGGAATTTAATTAATATTTTGGACGGAGTTTGAATATTCATTAAAGGTTTTCAATAAACAGTTGTTTTGTTGAATAACTCCATAATAAAATTTTTACTGCAGAATTTCGGATGATAGGAAAGGGGTGTTACAATTCGTATGGATGGAAATTCTGCGTCACTTTTGATCTTCCACGTGGCTGAAGCCATTGCAACGTCTACAAAAGCGTTGTGTTTAAGTACATTGAAACATTGTACATAATTAGGAAAAGCGAAATATTACCATTTAAAATCACCTAATTTTTTTTGGGTATTACTTGCTCCCCCCCCCTCAAAAAATCTCCTGATAAGGCTCATGACGCCCCTTTTTCCTTTTCTTTCTCTGTCCTGGTAAGAAGGTAAATGAAATATTTTACGTTACGTAGATACAGATTGTTGCAATGGAAGGGCACTATTATCCGCCCCCCTAGCACCAATAATAAAAGCGCCAGTTAAAAATATTCTAAGAAATAAAGAAGGGTTATATATGAATTTCTTCCAAACCCCTCCCCCAAAACATATTCTATATTTTTCTGAAGACTTTATGAGAGTTAGGACATCTGGGAATTAAAGTGCACTCTTTGAGGCGTCTGCCCCAAATCCTCCCTACAAAATGGCCCATCTTCAAGCAGCTGATGCGCACTTAAATATCACTGCATAATTTTATAAAATACGAAGCAAATCCGTTTAGCTAAAAGATTCTTTAAAATTAATATCTGAAACGTTTATCTGAAACAAGAAGCAAGTTATCAGTCCGCAGCACCCCTATTCAGGATTAATTTAAATGAAGGGAATTGAGAGATTCACTC
The DNA here is from genome assembly GCF_049724085.1 of Artemia sp. Qi Xiang Cuo. Classification (NCBI taxonomy): domain Eukaryota; kingdom Metazoa; phylum Arthropoda; class Branchiopoda; order Anostraca; family Artemiidae; genus Artemia; species Artemia sp. Qi Xiang Cuo. The sequence goes on along the minus strand of NC_142812.1, from coordinate 8,609,825 downwards.
CTACCACCTCCCCCCCCCTACACCTTTTTCAATATTTATCTGAAGGATCATCGAGAGTTAGACAATTTGGGCATTGAAATCTAGTCCTTTTGGTATTTTCCTCCTACCCGCAAAATAACCAACCGCCCTTCCTTCATAACAATTGATGCGCAGGGCCGCAGATATTCATTACTAACCATAGTTTCGTGAAAAATCTAAGTGAATTAACTTAGTTAAATCAAGCATTAAGATAAATACCTATATTTACTATTATCTTGTATATGCCCGGTAGGCAGATAAATGTAATATTTTTTGCTACATGAGTAAAGATTTTTCGTATTGGAAGGTTGACTATTGCCCCCCCCCTTCCTTTCCTACTTCCCTAGTAGCAATAGTAAACAAGGCCGTATCCAGAGCGGGTTTAGGGGGGTTTGAACTCCCTCCCGAAATGCTTTTTGACTCGTAAAAACGTAACAAAAATGGATATAAACAGTTTTTGTATGCGTTTTTTGATGCTTTTTTGTGTAACCCCCCCCCCCCTAAAAAAATATTTGAGTAAAACCCCCCCCCCCCCCAAAAAAAATCATGGGTACGGCCTTGATAGTAAAAGCATATACCAAAAATATTCCCAGAAATGAAGAGGGATTTCATATCAGCTACTACCTCCTCTTCCCCCCTCCCCAAACTGATTCCGTATTTATCTGAGGGCTCAATGAGAGTTAGGATATTTAGACATTAAAGTGCGGCATCTGAGATATCTGCTGCCACACCTATAAAATGGCCTACTGCCCCTCCGTAACAATATTGACACATCACTATGTATAATTTTATGAAATATGAAGCAAATCAGTTTAGTTAAATGAAGCCTTAAAATAGTTATCTGAAACATTTGCCTGCAACAAGGAGGTGGGTATTATCCCGCAGCACGCTTAGTCTTGGAAGACTAGCTCCTACCCCCCCCCCCCCTATATTTATATTACAGTTCTTTATTTAGAACAAAAGACTGATTTGATATAATTTTGACGATACTCTTCATTATCTCTGTATTTAATGTTTCTCCGGATTGATGCAAACTTGATAGTATTCAGGCAATAAGCCTCGTCCTTTCTGTATTTGATATTTCTCCAGATTCATGCAGACTTGATAGTATTCAAACAATAAGCCTCATCATTTCATCATTTCTGTATTTGATTTAATGTAACTTTTATAATTACTAGGGATAATTTTTAATTGATAATTGTTCTTCTAATGGTCATCTTTTAATATAAGTATCATTCTTTACTATATGATTACAAACAGGGAAAAGCCTACGACTATTTCTTTTTTGGAATAGTATGAGATATGCAATGGCTAGCTCTTTTAATGATCGTCTTTTAATATAGTCTCTTACTAGGTTGCTAGCTACCGCTGCAACCCGGATAAGTCGTCCTTTAATGTATACTTGTACTGAATGAAATTACAAACAGGAAAAAGGCCTATGGCTTTTTCTTAATTGGAATAGTAAGAGACGACCTGGCTAACTCCTCTGATTATGACGCCTATGACCAACCTTTAACATGAAATATGCAGTTTTTCATAGAAAAATGTATTCTATTTTAAAAATTATTTGTTTTAATTACAAAGGTTTTTAACCCCGTTAATTTCCTTTAAAATGAGCCATTGAACAACTCACTGCGATGTTCCAGTGCCAAGCCATCTGTGGAAGAAAAAAAAGAAAAAAAAGAAGACAGAATGCTGTAGTAGCTACCACTTTTCTGGATTTACAAGCCAATATATTTCCATTGTTGTTCAAGCCAAGGGACAGAAAGTTTTCTGTATTGGGGTTTCAGACAAGGCGGTTCTAATCGTGAACTTTTTATTCTGATCTGATTCTATTTTTAGGAGTTATGGGTTATTGTATTTCTTAACATTAGACGCGATCGTCTCTTACTAGGCTGCTAGCTACCACTACAACCCGGATGAAGGACCATGGAGAGTTAGACAATTTGGGCATTGAAATGCACTCTTTTAGGTATCTGCCCGCCTACCCACAAAATGACCCACCATCCCTCCTTAACAATACCTGATGTGCAATTACACATCACTAAACACAGTTTAATGAAAAATTAAATGAATCAAATCAGTTAAATCAAGCGTTAAGATAAATGTCCATATTAACCATTTATCTTGTATAGACCACGTGACTTTTCAGAATCGAATGCGCCATTACTTCTTCTGCAGTAATGCCATGTGGCATTCCTTCTTGTGCAACTAAGAAGGTCAATATAAGGTTTTTGATACTTTTAAATTGAGTCGCTATCTCAAAATTTTCAATCGATAACAACTCTATCCTCTTTAGGGTAAAATCGTTACTTGGTGGCGCGAAATGGCAGAACCCGTTACTTCACCATGGCACGATTTTTTTTGATCCCTCAAAAAGGACACTAGAGCCTTGAATTTCCGCTAGAGTGAGCCGTCTTTCGATGTTTTTCGACCATTGGTTCGATACGATCTCTTGAAAACAAAAAAAAAACGCCAAAAAAAACAACAACAAACAAATAAACATGTGTCCTCTGGGGAAAAAATGATGTTTCCTCCGGGGAAAAAATGCAAAATTCTCAGTTTTTGTGGATAGGGGTTTTAAACATCTATAGTTGGGTTCTCTGATATGGTGAATGGTTTGATTTTTCTTAAAATTGCTTTTTATTATATATTATATATATATATTATATATATAATATATAATTTGTATATAATATATATAATATAATATAAATAATGTATATAATATATTGTATATAATGTATATAATGTATATAATAATGTATATAATATATTATAAATTTATAATATATATAATAATATATAATAATATAATATATAAAATTGCTTTTTATTATATATATATATTAAATTTGATTTTTCTTAAAATTTTCGGGAGTGGGGGCTCCTTTCTTTGAGAAGTTCTTCTCAGGCTCGTACCTTTCGATGGGGTAACATAACTTAATTAGATTTATATGTTTCAAATCAAAATAAAAAGCCGACTCTGTTGATTTTTTAACTATTATCCCTTCTTTTAGAGTTTTGGCTGTTATCGGACTGAGTCACTCCTTACCTAGAGTTTGTTACCAAGAAGTATTTAATAAGCCTGAATCTGTCGCATCATGCATAAAAATATATACATGGATGTGTAATTACGCATCAGCCATTTTGAAGGCTGATCAGACATTCTGTAGGCGGGTAAGGGTAGATGCTTCACAGATCTTATTTTAATGTCCCATTATCCTAAAAAATTTGTACTAGATTAAAAAAAAAATTCCAAAATTTTAATTGCTATCCAAGGTTTTAACTCTTAAAAAAAAACTGAAAAATAGGGCGCTACAAATCGATTCACAATTATTGATATATATAATTAAATAGTAAAAACGGCTGTTTATGGGGCTATTCAGGCAGGCATGATTTAAAAAAATATCAGAGATTAAATGCCAAAAAACTTTTTTCAACTGAAAGTAAGCAGTAAAATTAAAACTTAAAACGAACAAAAATTATAAAAACAACTGCTGAAACATAAGGACCATTGTAGTGGAATAAAAAAAAATTCAAAGCACTAAATAACTTATTTTAATTAATTTTTTTTTGTTTTTTGATCGTCTTTGATGTAAGGGGGAGTGAAAAGGGAACTTTTACTTTTATTCCCTGGGGCTGGGCCAAAATACTTTTTTCTGAAATCCTAACAAAAGAGTATATTCTAAGTTTTTTTTTATGCCTTTCCTCCTTGGCAATTTCCTGCCCTTGCAGACTCCTTGACAATTTCTTCTAGGTAAGGTGAATGAAACCTGTGTTTCCTGTTTTACAGTTTTTATATTATTTTGTGCTTCAATAATTTGACAAATAAACCAAAACAGAAGATTAAGTAGCTATTTTTGATTGGATGACAAATGGTTCTTAATTATACTTCTCCAATTTTATTTTGGCACCATCTGGTGCTTGAATTGCATAATAAAACTCCTAATACTCGTTTATAACTGAAACTCCTGGAGTTTACTACTGAGCCATTCAGAATCCAAATTAATTAAGTCCACTGGCCTTTAAAATCGATTTAAAATTTAGTTATGCACTTCAATAAGAATATTACCTAAAAACACAGATCAATATTAAAGTCAACCAAAAATAGTTATTTTTGTTATTTTTTGCAGCCCTCCCACTCTACAAAAATAATCCCCTTCCAGAACAAAATATCTTGGTACAGCCTCAAGTATAATAAAAAAGAATAATACATCAAGCGGTAGAACTGTTTGAATAGCTCTGTAGTTGCTTTTTTCGTGTTAAAAGTTAGTTTTTCTTTTTGCATGTTTTCATTTTTTGTTTTTCATTTTATTTTATTTTATTTTTCTTTCTGTTCACCGTAGGTTGCTTTGTTACACGAGAAGCATGTGGATGTAAGTAGCATGCATCAGAAATAAGGTATGATTTAATTTTATTTTACTAGTTTTAATTCATAAAGAATTAGAATAGGATTTATGAATGTACTTTTTGTTTTGTTTCTTTGTCTTACAATATTCAAGTTTACACAGAATTTCTTTTTAAGTTTTATATTTTTATTTTAATTCACGGGGGAAATCAAACATTTGCAATTTTTTCAATATACAGGTCAATATACTTTTCTTAAAACCAAATGAAAGAAAAATCAGGAAAATAGTGCATAAGAATATGAAACACTACCGAGGAAAAGTCCAGAGAATAATTTCAGTTACAAGCAAGCTCGTGCTACTAAAAAATAATTAGAATAATATTTATGAATATAATTTGTTTTTGTCTTGGAATCTTTTAAACAGAATTTCTTTAAATATTCATGTTTTTATTTCAAATATGGGGAAAGTCAAGCATTTGCAAATTTTACGTAATGTACAGGTGTGGCTTAAGCTGTTGTTTTTTGTATTTGATATATTTTATTTGTTTATTATATTACCACTTATTTTCTCAATTACTTTGACATAGACTCTTCTAAACCGGGAGGTACATAGGGCAGAAAGAGTAGATCGCCAGCTTAATCTCTCCCGTGCATGCAGAAAAAGCTCCTTCTACGAAGACTTCCCACTCTGCCTCCTTCTCAAGGAATCGTCCCAGGCTTACATATTTTTGCTTATTAATTATTATGTACTTTAAATAAAATTCGTTGCACCGCAGGAGAAGAAAGAAACTGTTTGTAAAAAATCTTGTGATTAAAGAAAAAAAGCAAAAAACTAGCAACTTTAAATTTCATTAATCAAGAAAAACTCAACTTTTGTTCAATTTACTGGCCTCAAAATCCTTCAGGTTCAATGCTGTCAGGTTTTAAAATGTGAGATTATTTGTCCTTGAGAAGTCCTCCTTTCTGATGTGCTCTCAAATAATGTGATTGGCTTGCAAAAATACGTCGGCCATTTAAATCTATGAAATTGAAGCCCACTTTTTTCACAAAATAATAGGAAATTAATTTTTCTCTTTAGTTGATTTTCAGCAGTCTATAAGATTCAAATGAAACATGATCTCTAAAATTTATGACCGGTTTAACTCACCAAGTTACATAGACTGTGTCTTAGGTATGTACTTAAGCTTGAGGTGGAGGTCAGTGTGTCCTTGTACCTTGAAACATAAAAAAAATTACTTTTTACCCTGTATTTTCATTCCTTTTTTATGTGTTTTTCCTTTTTACCGTTTTTTTTTTAATTTAACCCCCCCCCCATCCAACCCCGAAATAAAATCATGTGCTCCTACCAGTGAGCTAAAAAGTTTTGCTTCTGAATCTGGCTCATAATTCTGGGCCAGAGCTTACCTCTGTTGCTCTAGCTCTGCCCTCCCCTTACCTTCTTGCCTCTTGTGCTCATGGGACTGGATCTTCACTGTATTTTTCATATTACACAGAAGAGTAGGAACACTTTAACAAAACTTATTGTAAACATTCAAGATTCAATATTTTTTTTGGCCAAAAGCTTTGTATCTGTGATTCCTATTTAATGGCGGGGCAGACCCACACAATCCGGGTTGAGGCTGAGGCCTCGTAGGTCTGTTGCCATCAAATTTGTGATGCTCATCTTAAGCATTATTTAACCATAACACATGTTTAAAAAAACAAGCAGATTCAAGGTTTCGCTGCTAAATAGTGTTTTTGGACTTCGGAAAAATTTTGCCCCATACTTCCTTCGAAGCAAATGATAACAAATTACATTACAGATAACAAATTAATTTCTTATGAAAAAGCAAAAATTAGGAAAATTTTCTTATTTTCATAATTTATTATGAAAAATTTATTTCCTATAAAATATGGAAACTATTTTAGGAAGAAAAGAATCCAAAATTCATGTACAGGCTGAAAATTGATACCCCTGATATAGGCCGAAACTATGCATTGTTAGATACGTAGAATCTTCAATAATGACCTATAATTAAAAACACACTATTACCTCAAACTTTATTTAGGATCTTGGTGATTTGTGACATACCTAAGTAATGTTTGCCTCGGTAGTAGAAAGGGTTGAAAATGTGGTCAAAAACGCAACCACAGAACACAAACCCCCATATTTATAGCTTACAATAAGACATAAATAAGCTGTTAGATGGCCTTAAAAATTTACAATGTCGAAAAAAACACACCAAGAATATTATAAAATAGGGGTTTTAAGGCATGAATAGGGTTTGTAACTTCACATTGTTAATTCCCTGTTACTTTCACCAAGGTACTTCATCAAGGTTTTCGCCTTCTTACTTCAAGAAGAGTCGGTTTTAATTGGAATTATAGTGTAACAATTTCTGTTTTCAAATAACAAAATAAGCAGATAAACTACTAATTATTTAAAAATGGTAAATTTATAATGTGTTACTCAAGGTTATAGGTTATTTATATTTCTTTTCTTTTCTCTGATTCTCCCCCAAAAATAAACTCAATGGAATTCAAATATGGTGCAAAACCCATAGGAAAAACTAACGGACCGGATTAACAACTACAGAACAAAATAAAATAGATTAACAGAACATAACAGAACAGAATAACTACAAAGGAAAACAGGAAAAAACAGATTAGTGAACAATGGACATTATCTATCTAAAGCGGGGTCGAAATATGGAAATATCTTCAGACTGAGTAGATTACCATCCACGATTCTCAGGTAATGAAAGAAGACCTTGCGAAAGCCCTTGCCAAGTTTTCAAGTCTTTATGGTAATGGTAGAGAAGTCCCCGACTTTCCTGATGGAACAAGTACCGTCCTTGACCATGTCAACTACGCTGTGCCCGAAGTCAAGCAGGACAATACCTCGACCTGAAAAATTCAGCTGATCCAGATTGCAATCTATTTTTTGTCCTCAATTACTGCAGGGCTTTAAAGTACAGTCAGCCCAATGGTGCACATCCTGCCCACGACCCACCCAAAGATTGCTACACCCCACCGGTATGGCCTGCACCCAACGCTGGGAATCACAGTTCTAATCCATCTAGATCCTAACCGATCATGGGCAATGCCCCATCTAGATATATTCTGATGCTCTCTTGTAATGTTTAAATTTGTTATTAAAAATTTTATGTTTATTCACCTAAGGGAAGCTTAAAATACCGCTAACATGGTATTTTTGTATGGGGTTGTCCTCTTGGCATATTACATACTAACGAAAATATTGTCTGAATATAGCACCTTTTCTGCAATGTTTGGCGTGATTGCAACATTATAATGTATCGTTTTTTATCTTTAAATGCATGTGAGTGTGAATGTTGGTCTTTAATTGCTCTTTAAATGCTCTTTAAATAAATTGCTCTTTAAATGCATGTGAATGTGAATGTTGGTCTTTAATTGCTCTTTAAATGCTGTTTAAATAAATTGCTCTTTAAATGCATGTGAATGTGAATGTTGGTCTTTAATTGCTCTTTAAATGCTCTTTAAATAAATTGCTCTTTAAATGCATGTGAATGTGAATGATTCACATGAACAATGGCTTTTTTATTAAGGCTCTAAAGTATAGTCAGCCAAAGGGTGCACGATTTGCCCATGAATCACCAAAATATTGTCATGCCCTATCGGTGGCACCTATGCCCCATGCAGGGAATCAAGGATCTAAGGGAAAAGATTAACGAATAAAATATGTTTTAGTTTAAGGAACAGGCTTACTAGTTGCGCTTCTGTTCTTTAAATCTATTTCGTTAATTTACCTAAAGTAAAACATATTTAGATAGTTTCACTTGTATGTTTTCCTCGCTCTGCCCTTATACTTAATCCTCCTCCCAAGAACGACCAAAAGGAACTGTCTGGGAAAACTAAAGAATGGGGTCATGAAAATTAAGTATTTTTGTTTTTTCTACACGCTTCGACTCATAATCTTTTTAATGTAATTTTTTTTTGGGAAAAGCACTTCTCGAAAATACTATATTCAAGTGAATATCCATCTAAAAAAAAACAATATTCACACTCAGGAAGATATTTTATTTTTAGGGGAGTGTGAAATCTGGAAATCTGATTCCTATTTAAACGTTTAAGCAGTTCTTTAATCTATGTATATAAACTTGTGCTTTGAAAGTATTAATTTGAATTACCTACAGTGAAGTTGCTGACAGAAAGATTGCGTGTTCCATTTTACATTTTACGAATTGTCACAGGTAACACTAGGTTAGGAATTTATGAAGTGCCCCTGGGTGATTAAACCATTGGGTCCCTTCAAGGAAAAAAAATTCCAATTTATATGTCCCTGTTTGTTTATGTACCTTTTGAAATATCTAAGTGACATATACATGGCCATGAGGCTATATAGTGCTGCTAACTAAGGTGCTGTAATAGAAAAGAAAAGTAACTGTAAAAGTAAAGTAAGGAAAGGGCTGTAAAGTAAAAATTACGTGAGCAAGAATTTCTGCTAATGCTACTTCATATTTAACACTTGAAGGCAATTGGGGTAGCTGTTTAGAGGGAAAATTAGCTGTCCCCTGCTACAAGTATCTACCCAAAAATTAAATGTTGTGCTAAGGAGGGACTTTGGTCTCTTACTCGCCAGTCGAGCAGAGCAGCCCGAATATTTTATTTTCTATCTGAGAAAAAAAAATCCTCGTTTTTCACAACTAAAATCTAGTCTGGACATACTAGACTAATGAAAACTAGTATCTACATCCAGCAGAAAACGGAGTCGCAAAGATGGAAAGGAAACGAACCTCGGGATACCTAGCTACGAAATTTTGCATCTTTATCTAATTCTTCTATCAAAAATAAAAATTCCTATTTTACATTTTTTTTAACCAGGAAAATGTAAATCTTAGGTTTGAGCGATTACAGCCGATTGAAATCGTAATTTTTGTTTGTTGGTACGTGATTCTTAAGGTGATGTTGGTACGTGATTCCCACTAAACTTAGTGATTCCCACTAACTCTTCCAAATCGTAACTGAAGTTTGTTGGTACGTGATTCTTAAGGAATTCCCACTAAAATTTTTCTGTTGGATAGCTTGTGGCTGATTAACATTTACTATGACATCGATTACTATGTACGATATGCATTTATATACGCGTACTAGAATTATCTATGAATAGAAAGAACAGAATACGTTTTATTGGTTAAAATAGCACAAAATGTAGCATAAGCAAGTCAGAACAATTACAATGATAAAACAGATGTTAGGGGATAAACATAAAACAAAAAGCTAAATGAATTATTTAAATGGGAAACAAAATGGGGTGCAAAAGAGTATTTTTTACCTCAGGGTCAACATTTGGGGACACAAGTCAGGTTGGGTATTTGGAGCTCTACGCGCATTGAGTCATGTATTTGGGAGGATTGGGGGAAAGGGGGAGAAAAAGTCAACAATTGTCAGAACTACGGAACCTGTGACCAAAGTTCATGGTAAGGTGTCCATGTGACACTCTGATTTCAATGTAGTAACTTCAATTCTAGCCAAACCTTCATTGTATGTAGAATGAACGTCCCCAGTATAATTTTTATTGCTCTTTTTTTTAATACTTTCAACTATAGAGCTTTGGACTTGTTTGCCTGTTATTTCAAGCAAATTTATGGTCCTATGTCAATTCTAAATTATTGGTCAACCTTCTTAAGACATTAGCCGGGTGTGCCTTGTTTGCCTCTCATTACAAGTAATCTAACGGTCGTATGTCAATTTTAAATTCTTGATCAGCATGCCTGAGACTCTAGGCAGGCAAAACTAAAAAATAAGTATGTGTCCAATAAGAGAGTCTTGCATACTCCTGCCATTTACCCGTGCCCCAGCAATTTACACATTTGCCTCTCAATTAGTTGGACTATCTGTTTTAGCTTTTCTCTGTCTACAATTAGCCATGTCTTGATGCAACCTATGCAACCTACTGCAAAATACTTGATAACTTCAATTCAACCAGGGTGGTCGTTGGTCAACCCAGTGTGACAGACAGGGTTTTATATAAGAACAATAAATTATTTTAAGGTTCTGAATTGATGTGGAGAACCATTTGAGAAGAGAGAAAGATTTAAGGAAAAAACTACCAGATTTAAATTAGTGAGAAGTGTGCGACTTTAATGTGCAGCTGGTCATTGTCCAGCTGCACACCAAGCAGTTAAACCGTATTTAAATTTGATGCAAATGTCATTATTGATAGGGGGTATATTTTTAAAACGGAGAATAGCATAAAACTGCTTTTGGCATTGTCAAGATCATTCTTTAAATTGGTAATGAGTGAGTCAAGTGTAACGTCCAAAGTAGAAGAGGTTTCACAAAGGTTAAGTGAAGGTTAAGGTTAAAAGACAAATCGTCAGCAGATTTAAAAGAGTTGAGTAGCAAATTTAAAAGATTCTTTCGTCTGCAGAACGTGCCCTAGCCATCTCAACCTTTCTTTCATTATAGCCTTAGAAAGTGGGATTGAACCACACTTTTCGTACAGCCTATTGTTTGAAATACGATTAGTCAGCCGGGTACCCAGAACAATCCGTTCGCAATTTCTCTGGGAAACATGCAGAAATCTTCATCCGATTTTCGGAGTGCCCATGCTTCAGAGCCATATTTGACCACTGTCATCATTGTAGCAACCAATATTCTAATCTTGGTTTGCAGAATTATCTTCCTATTCTTCCAAACTGTTTTTAGCTGTGAAAAAAAGCCCTTAGCCTTGGCTATTCTACTTTTCAACATCTTCACTGCTCCCATCGTCTTTACTAATAATGCTACCAAGGTAAGTGAAGCTGTCAACCTGATCAATCTTTTCGGTACCCAACGTCATCTTTTCATCTTTACTTGTTCCAAGCCTTAGTGACTTGGTCTTCTTAACATTAATTTTTAAACCTATTCTAGAACTCTGAACTCGCAAAATATCTAAAAGTTCATCCATTTTTCTCACAATTTCATCTAGGATACTTAAATCATCAGCATAATCTAACTCCAGGAGAGCCTTTCCTTCCCATTTGATTCCGCGGTTCCTATTGCATTTCCTCTGCTCCTTAAGACAAATTCCATCAAAATGACCCATATAAAGGGGGATAGAATATAACCCTGCTTAACTCTTGCTTTAATACGAAACCAGCTGCTAACCCCATGTGCTATTTTAACCGCAGCAGTGTTATTCTCGTATATAGCACTAATCACTTTAATGTATTTATCTGGTATACCATACAAGGATAAGACCTTCGCTAATGATCTTCTATCAGCAGAACCAAACAATTGCTCATAATCAATAAAACTAAGGACTAAGGGTGAATGCTAACTAAGGAACTTCTCAATTATTAAGCTAAGAGTAAAAATTCGGTTGTCACATGCTCTAGCTTTTCTATAACCACACTGTTCTTCTCTTACAACTTTGTCTACAGCATCTCTCAGTCTAAAAATTAGCACATTACTAAGTCATTTTGTACCTACAGAGACCAGGCTAAGGCCTCAATAATTGCCACATTCACTCTTATCTCCTTTCTTATGCAGTGGTCAAATTAAGGATTTCCTAAGATGATTAGGTACTTCCCCTTTTTCAAAAATCATAATCATAATCTTCAGTAACTTATTTCTAACCTCAAAGCCGCCATATTTAAGAAACTCATTTACCACACTATCAGCACCTGGGAACTTATTAATTTTTAATCCTTTTAGTACTGTCGCTAATTCTTCGTCACAAAATAAATCTTCTTTAACATCCAAGGTGTCACAGACTTTCATTTTCCTCTTTATCTTTTCCTGCAACACTATCTCAGTTTGGCACGTTCTCATAGTGTTCTGCCATCTCTTTTTAACTCTTTCCTTATCACAAATCGTGGCCCCGTTCCTATTTTCAACTGGGACAAGTCCAGATTGACTACTCCCTCGCAATTTATTAAGATGCCAGAATAATATTTTACTATTATGCCGTCTAGCTGCGTCTTCCTGATCAGGCGGGCACCAACGAGGGGGGAGGGGCTATAGGGACTGTAGCCCCCCCCCCCCCCTCAAGAAAAAAAATTAATACTCAAGAACAGCTAAAATACCGTTTTTCCTAAGGAATTTTTAAGTTTTCTGTTGGTTGGCCCAGGGGCCCCCGGTCTTCCCCCCCCCCCATAATTTTCTGAGTGCACCACTTTTCCAGATCCTCGACAATTTATACGGTGGCCAGGGTCCCCCCCCCCCGGCGATTACCACCCCCTGGAAAATACCCCTTCGGAAAATAACCCCAAATAGAAAATACCCTCCGCGGGAAATAAACCCCCGTGGAAAATACCCCCTAGTTGGTACTCCCCCCCCCCCGTGGAAAATAACGTTTTCCAAATTTAAGAATTTTATTTGAGTTTTTTTTCGTAGAGGGAAGAAATTTTGGTACTTGTGTATTATGCTCCACTCACTCAAGCTTATGCTGTGTGTAAAACTTGATTTGCACATTAGGGGGGGGGGGGTAAAGTATTGCGGGTATGCATGCAAAATGTGTTAGGTACAATTGTTCTGCATATTATGAAGTAAGAATTGTTTTCTGACTTCAAACTGTCCAAATACTTTACCCCTTCCCCACCTTATGTGCAAATATATAGCCGAAATTATATACTTCTCATCTATTCTGTCGCTTGTCTTTGTCTTGTCTTACGCTAAGCTGAAAGAAACTAACCAAGAAACCGGTTTGTTCTCGAGCTTTACGCAACGTAAACTTGAGTGAGTGGCGCATAATACACAAATACCAAAATTCCATCCCCCTACGGAAATTAAAAAGAAAACAAAACTCAAATAAAATTCTCAAATTTGGAACTCCTTATTTTCCACGCGGGATATTTTTCGGGGGGGGGGGGGTATTTTCTGGAGGGTGGTATTTTTCGAGGGGGGGGGGGTATTTTCCATGGGGGGGGTATTACAATTATTCCATCCATCTTCCACATTGTCACATTTTAAACTCTCCAATTTAGTATTTTCTGTTTCTGGAAAGTTTCTCTCAAATTCTCATCCTAGAGTCTACTTCCCGGGAGGTTGATACCCTTCCGAAATTTCAGCTTTAAACTAACCCTAGATACTAGATGTTGATCTTTACTTTGAACATCAATGACGCCACTCCTATATACCTAAGTATCCTGTATTGATCCTGCCGGTCTTGGGTTTACAATAACATAATCAATATTCTTGCTGTCTTACCATCACGTGAATACCATGTTAACTTTTGAGCTATTTTACGACCAAACACCGTATTGGTTATAAATAGATTGTTTAGTACGTACAAAATTACAGCAGTCTGTAGCCAATAGTGTTTTCTTTTCCTACACAAAATTTGCCTAGGCTAGGATACCATCTATCCCTATTTCTACCGACCTGGGCGCTTAAATCTTCTAGTAAAAACACCATATTTTTACCTGGGACCCTCTCTATTTGCTCTTGTAACTATAAGTAAAATTCATCTGAGTCACTATTATCTCCGTCAGTCGGTTCTACAGGGGCATATACTACTATAACAGATACCCTGAACTTTTTAGTCGTAAAATGAGCGATTAGTATTCTATTATTAATACCTTATATTATTAACACCTTAAAAAGTTGAGCCTTTCCTAAGCGGCAAAAAAGGTCATGCCGCAGCAAAGGGCCGATCTGTATAATTTCAGCATGACAGTGTTTTGAAAAAAGACTCATATGGTGTTTTCAAAAGAAGTAAATTATATCTTTCTTAAATACAAGGGAGACTGTAGCCTCTATCAACCCTGCTCCTTAGGCTGAAGTTTAACCATTTTATCACAGAGCTTTGAAATTTAAAACTAAAATTTTTCATTAAAACAAATGATTCTACAACGAGACGGAGCTGTCACCGACTTACCACTTATATTTGACACTTATTTCGATATTGTTCTATCAAACAGTTCGTGGTAACGAACTGTAAGTAAGGAGCGACCCGGCTCAATGGTAACCGAAACTCTAGAAAACGGGTTATTGATACCAATAGATATATCAAAAGAATCAGATTTCAATGCTGATCTTAAATATATAACTTTTCTCAAGTTTAGTGCTACCCATAAAAAGTAACGTGCTTGAGAAAATTTGGCTGATTTTCAAAAAAAGGGAGGAACACCCCCTAAAAGTTATAGGACCTTAATCAAAATCACACCATCTTATTCAGCGTATCAGAGAACCCTACTGTAGAGGTTTGAAGCTCCTATCTACAAAAATGTGGAATTTTACATTTTTTGCCAGAAGAAAGATCACGGATGCGTGTTTATTTGTTTGTTTGTGTGTTTGTTTGTTTGTTTGTTTGTTGTTTTTTTTCCCCAGGGGTGATCGTATCGACCCAGTGGTCCTATATTATCGTGGGAGGGCTCATTCGAACGGATATTAAAATTTCTAGTGCCCATTTTAAGTGACCGAAAAAAATGGAGGGCAACTAGGCCCCCTCCCACGCTTATTTTTTTCCCAAAGTCACCCGATCAAAATTTTGAGAGCCATTTTGTTCAACATGGTCGAAAATATGATAAATATGTCTTTTAGGATGACTTAATCCCCCGAAGTACCCAGAGGGAGGGCTAAAAGTTATGAACTTTACCCAATGTTAACATATAGTATTGGTTATTGGGAAGTATACAGAAGTTTTCAGGAGGTTTTTTTTCTGGTAGTGGGAGGGAAGGGTGGGTCGGTGGTTATGTTGGAGGATCTGTTCATGAAGGAAGTTTTCATGGGGGAAGGGAAAGTGCCACGCAGGGGGCGCCGGACTTGCCAGCATTATTTAGTGGTTATGGGGAAGTATACAACCATTTACAGGACGGATGTTTTCGGGAGGGGGGGCTCGAGGAGGGAGTGACTCTGGAGACTATTTCCATGGAGGATGTTTCTTTGGGGTAAGGGATATTTCGATGAAGGGGGCGCCGGATTTCCAAGCATTATTTAAGAAACGATCAGAAATTAAATAAAAAAAACAAGTTTTTTCAACTGAAATGTAAGAAGGAATATTAGAACTTAAAACGAACAGAAATTATAACGTATGTGAGGGGGTTCTACCCCAAGTCAGTACCTCGCTCTTTACGCTACAGTTTTTTTTTAGAGATTTCAAAAGAGCTATCTATTCTAATTAAACGGCCTTTGTGATTCAGGGTTTCTGAATCAAAATTTTTTTTAACTTTTAACGTAAAGAGCGTGGTATTGACTAAGGGGATAACCCCTTCATATAAGTAATAACATATACGTAATAAAAAAACAATAAAAAAACAAGCGATACGGCTCAATAGTAATCGAAACTTTTAAAAACGAAATTTTGATGTCAATAAATGTATCAAAAGAATGTGTTTATAATGCTGATCCTAAATATATAAATTTTATTAAGTTTAGTATTACTCATCAAAGGCTACGAGCCTGAGAAAATTTACCCGATTTTTTAAAGAGGGGGAAACATCCCCAACAAGTGAAAGAATTTTAATGAAAATCACACCGTCAGATTCAGCGTATCAGAAAACCCTATTACATAGGTTTCAAGCTCATATCTGCAAAAATCTGCAACTTTGTATTTTTTGCCAGAAGATAAATATACGAATATAGAAGTTAGTTACGTAAGTTAATTTGTAAAGACATCCATTTAGCAAAAGAAAAGTAAAATTTTTATACAAATAAAAGCTGCATTAACTAAAAAACGATCAGAAATTAAATAAAAAAAACAAGTTTTTTAAACCGAAAGTAAGGAGCGACATTAAAACTTAAAACGAGTATAAATTATTCCGTATATGAAAGGGGATGTCCCCTCTTCCACGCCTCTCTGTTTAAGCTAAAGTTTGACTTTGTCATATAACTTTATTTTTTAAAACAATAAAAAAAAACTTTAGCTTAACGAACGGAGCTGTGAGGAAGAGACCGTCCTCTTCCTATACGGAAGAATCTTTTTTCGTTTTCAGTTTTAACGTCATTCCTTACTTTCAGTTTAAAAAACTTGTTTTTTTTATTTAATTAGCTGGAAGAGACGCGACATTTCATATAGTGAAGATGATAAAAGAAACTATTCAAACAGGTTCTTTCAACGGAGAATTCATGTCGAGCATTGCAAACAGGGGTTTATTTCTCCGTTTACAATATTTAAACTTAATTTTTTGGGGTTTAGGGGGGGAAATGTTACCTAGGTTAGGTTAGGTTACGTATTTAATATATGCTATGCTTTACCCCCTACCCCCTAACGTGCAAACATATAGCCGAAATTCGTTTCTAAACCATTATATTTTCATCATATTTTGTTTTGTTTGATTAGCATTAACCAAACTTCACTTCTTGCGTGTCTTCAAGCAAATAGAACAATACTCTTATTTCTCATATAATTCTCCAAATGAAACGAGATAAGGGATCAAATCCCCCTCCCCTCTGAATTTGTCTGAAGAATCTCTAATGGTAAATTTGAAACATAGGCCAAAAAATATACATTTAGATGCTATAAGTACCCATCCCCTTCCCAATGGAAAAATTAATTGAGTTTTGCACTCTTAGAAGCTGGCGCATAAACTATGCAACAGTATATAATCGTTAGTTTTATTGGGTAAACAGGCTATAATAACAATTCATTTTTATCGACTCGATATGGGTGAATACCCCACCGTTACATCTAAATATGGAAGGTTATTTAAGTACCCTGTTGGTAGTCCCAAATCAATAGCTATCCCAAAAGTTTCGCTAGGTAATGTTTTGGCCCTATTTGGGCCAACATTGTTGTTCTGTAGCACAAAATTGGCCGGCTCTTTCATTGCTTCAAAACGTCTCTAGGTCACTGCTGACTATCTTTTGAAAAAAAATAATAACAAATAAATACATTTGTGACCACTCATCTCTGGAAACAAATTTTACACCTTTGTAGATAGTATTTTGAAACCCCTGTTCTAGTGCTGTAAGACATTTTGATATATATATATATATATATATATATATATATATATATATATATATATATATATATATATATATATATATATATATATATATATATATATAAGATATAATTTTCATCAAGGTAGAACTTCAAATGAGTTATATCCTCCTTTTTTTTAAATTTGTAAAATCCCGTAATTTTTAACCCACATTATAGATTTATTTTCCTGTTTTAAGAATATTTTTTTTATCGATTTCTCAGTCTCATAGGAAAATATTCATCCCTGGTCATCCCCAAAATAGTGCTTTATTTGGAAATGGAAAAAAGATTATCAAAAGAAGAAAATGAAAAAAAAATGAAAGCAGTTAAGTGTATTAATGGAAGAGATTTATAGATGCTATATTTATAGAAGTTATATATAGAAGTTATTTATAGATATTTATTTATTGTATATAGATATTTATTTTTATTTATAGATTATATATTTATAGATATTTATAGAAGTTATTAGCATGTAAAATTATGCTAATAACATCTGATTGTTAAATTTAGAATTAGTGAATTTTGGATGTTTGGAATTATCGTAAAGAAATTTATTTGGGTGTATATAGTCTATACAAGTTACTGCTTTCTTGATTTTTTGTTTCTATTGACCTGGGTTACTCGTAGCTTATAGTGTGTTACCCTAGTTCTTGCCCAGTATCTCTTTCATCCCTCTGAGAGGAAAACTCTTCAGTGTAAGTGATTCAAAAAAAAAGTTGCTACCATGTTTGTGTATTTATGCTGTGCTCTTCCATTATTATGAATCAATTTGCGATATAGGAAGACGAAAAAGGACATTTCTTTCTTAGCATGTTGATATAGAATGATCAACCCCTGATGGTGGAGTAAAATCTTTGTACCCAGTCTTAGTGTTTTATTCTTAGGATTTGAAAAAGTTAGACGTCATAAACATCAATAAAACTCTCGCTAGAGTAGTGACAGTTCACATACTCACTTTTGTTCAAACAAATATATAAAAGAAAATATGATAATAGAACTATGATGTGATACGAATAATCAGTAATAAGCTAAACTATAAAAATTTAATTGTTAACTAATAATAGATATTGTAAGAAACTGATACTTATAGGAAGCTAAAATAGATAGCGAAAATACCACTTTTGAGCCGGCTTAACTCAAGGGCTGTCACGAGAGCCGCTCTGTATTTGCTGTTCTTTCACGCTGTATTCAGGAATAATGGTGGATCCAGGATTTTTTAGGGGGGGGAGCAAAATAGGTTGATCCGAAAAACTTGCGTTAGTAGCAAGTTTACTTAACGCAAACTTGCGTTAATTAAGTAAATTACACTACTTTAGACTATGTTAGGGGGCGCGCGCCCCCTCTGGATCTGCCACTGCTTCTATTATATACTTTTCTCTCATGGTGATCTTTGTGATGATTTTTCATTTTTTACAGGTTTTAAAAGACATGGGACCAGCTAAGCCTCACAGAACCATGAGTCATATTAGCCCATTGATCCGTGACCTTGAAACTAAGCATCTTCTAAGCTCTCCACTGATCATGACTCCACCCAGATTGGTCTACAGAGAAACTAGTTTTACATCCCTTGATCCATATGTCTATGCAGCCACTTTGTCAAGCGCCAGCTCAAAAAGCAGCCACTCAAGAACATTGACGGCAAATAACTTGCCGTACGGAATTGGGATTGAATATTTAAGCTGTCTCGAAGAAGAGATTGCTGAAGAAATGAAAAACCGGCAAGCCAACACTGAAGCCTGTTCCATTTTCCCACCAAAAGCATTCATGTTTAAAGAGTGGTCGTTTGCTCCTTGTGCCTCTCCTGAATCAGCTTCAGAGGTATCCAGCCTCCGCTCATACAAACATAAGCGATCATATTCAGATCAATCAAAAGCAATCCGAAATCCGTGTAATCAGAAGCTCCTCACAATGAATGAACTCAGTGACAGTGAGTTTGAAGAGCCTCTTGAGGCTGATGAGCAAATAAAGTATATAGATACCTCAAACGGAGAGAGTAGTGCTGCCTATGACTCGCCTTTAATACCGGTGCTGAAAAATTTACCTGTGAAAAAAATTCCCAGTTTATCACCTCACTTAAGTGCAATACGTAAAGAGGTTTTAGATTTATATTCGAAAGCTGCCAAAAGTGTTCGTTCTTCTAGTCAGTCAAGCTCTTCCAGCTCACGGAGTGGCAAGTCCCCGGTGTAATTGTTATTTTAGATCTTTGTTTTTATTGTGATTTTATGTTGCTGATCAGTTTCAATTTGATATATAAAATATTTAAAATATGCTCCAACGCCTCTCACATCTTAGTTTCGATAAATTCATGTGGATAAATTTAAATTGTCTATATTAATGCGCCCGACCTCTTAAGACTCTGAACGAGAATAAATTTATAGAAACTCATAACTGAAAAAGCGTTTTCAGTCTTGTTTTGGCTTCGCTCAAAGTTTTACTAAGATTATTTTTATGTATTTTTGCTTCGATATTTACTTTTCTATAATTTGCATACAAAAATATTGAAATTCAATAAAGGCCACAGTGATTTTAGGAAAACAGGTCTGTCTCTCTCCTAGTTCTGAATATCAAATTTTCCTTTCTGTCTGGGATTTTCCATGCTAGTTTGCAATCTCATGTAGTTTATGATGCATCTTGATATACTCTTTTTGAAGAGTATGGGCCTTATGAAATATCCTCCAATCCTGAAAAAAACAACTGTGTATATAAGCTTCGTTTAACGTCTTCTAATCATGTTTTTTGCCTCAGAAAGCGAACTCTAGCCCATAGTAACCGAAAATGTAAAAATCAGTTTTGAACCCTGTTGAACCCTGTCAGTTAATATCACGGAACCCTGCTGTAGAGGTTTCAACATCTTATCTACAAAAATGTGGAATTTTGTATTTTTGCCTCAAGACAGATTTTTTTTTCTTTCTTTTCCCCAGTCACTCATTTGGATTCATATCGTACTGTTTTGAAAACTGATTATTTTGTTTAGAGGATTTTCCAAACCTTGTAACTTATATTTTTTTTTTAATTTGAATACGTAAAATTAAGAGTGGTAATTTTAAAGCATTTGAATTTTTTTTTTAATTTTGAAAAAATTTCTTAAATTTTTAATTTTGAGTATATTTTTTTTTTATTTGAATACGTAAAATTAAGAGTGGTAATTTAAAGCATTTGAAATTTTTTTAATTATGAAAAAATTTCTTAAATTTTTTATTTTGAATATATTTTTTTTAATTTGAATACGTAAAATTAAGAGTGGTAATTTTAAAGCATTTGTTTTTTTTTAATTTTGAAAAAAAAATTATTTTAAATTTGAAAATGTAAAATTAAGCGTGGTAATTTTAAAGCATCTGAAATTTTTTTTTAATTTTGAAAAAAAAAAATTTTAATTTTGAATATTTTTTTTAATTTGAATACGTTAAATTAAGATTGGCAATTTTAAAGCATCTGAAATTTTTTTTAATTTTAAATTTTGAATATTTTTTTTAATTTAAATACTGAAATTAAGAGTGGTAATTTTGAAGCATTTGAAAAGGGTTGTACACCGAGTTTTTTTTACTTAGAAATTTAAACAATCTGATGCCTCCTGTCATGGTTTCAGCTAACTTCCGCGTCTTTGTATGCACTATATATAAAGTGGGAAAAGGCAAAAGCAATCGAAAAAGTTTCCCATAGGAATAATAAAAAAGATGTTTCTTCATACCCTATAAACCGTACCATATTTCAAAAACTAAAAATCTGCTAAGTTTTTATATGGATTTATATGGATTAAGTTTATAAAGGGATTAATTGCGGCACAGATATAGCATATTGAATTGTCATAAATGTCATTCAATGTCGGATTTTTTATTCAGTAACATGGAGCATAGAGCATGGAGAAGATGTTCTTTTATTGTGTGGGTTGTTTTTACGGTTTGTTCTATTTATTTTAATGGCTGGTTTTTATTTTTTGATTTTTGTACTTAGGACAGTTGAGCGGAAGTCTCAAAAAATTTGCGCAGGTTTTTTTTTCACTGGCTGGAAATATTCTTGTTTTTTCTTCTCTACAAATATGTTTTCTCTTCTTGTTAGAAATGGAAATTCTGTTTTTCAACACGGTTACCTGTCCTGAACACTCAAAGTGACGCTGACACTAGTCATGTCCATATTAATTCTACTTGACCATGCACTTTGTTAATGAATCAAATTTGAGTACTTACAAGTGGAATTGCAAAAGGTCTTACACTAACTGGAGGTCGTTTGGAAATGTAAATGGCTTTTTGCCCCCAATTGCGCTTTTGTTACACTTTATATAAAGTGGTCAAGACCAACACAATAAAAAAAAAGGTTTCCGAAAAAAAAATTTCTTAAAGTCTTTCAAATTTACCTTTTCTGTGGCATATACTACCCCCCCCCCCCAAAAAAAAAGAAAGACGCGGTAAACACGGTAAAAAAAATGAAAATTTTCTTCTTGAACACGGATGCTTATCCTGAGTTTTTCCAAAATCGCAGGAACAAAAGCCCAGTCTGAGTTCGTCTGAGACTGAAGTTTTTCTCATAGACGTTTTTGTGACAGGCAAGTAAATAGATCATTTTTTGCTTGGGGGGGTATTAAGTAAAAATCTGTGACAATATGAATAAAAAGTGCCCAGGAATAAAGGAAAATTAGGATTTCGGCGGGGGACGGGTCCCTCTTCCCTCTCCCGAATTTAGAACGTGCCTGTCTTAGATTAGTTAAAGGGCTAGGACGAACTTTTAGTGATACGACATGACGAAACAAGAGTTAATGATATCTTATTTTTATTTATTATATTAAATTTATAGTTGAGTAGAAGTAAATTTGAATTTCACCTCCTCAATAACTAATTGCCACTTGATAACCTAGACATTTTTAAATAAAAAAAAATATTTCTAGGAAAAGAGGCAGCTTTTTGTTGCCTCCTCCACTCACTGAGGTCGCTACAGGCGACAGCTCGTTATCTCTCACGCTTGTTATCATGACATCACATGTCTGGGTTTCTTGGTTTTACTTTGTGTTTTTCTACTTCATATTTTCCATTTTTTATAGCGAGTTTGTTTTTACAGTGTGATATGGTTTCAAAATTGTTCGGTGTCAATTTTTACGTCTCTCGCAGCAAGATCAATAGAAAGATAAATAGAAAACTTTTAGGGCATATTTAGGAGAGTTTCAACTAAATCAAAACACTCTATGTGCATGCAGGTTGTCAAAAGGGCATATAAGTAATATCTTAGGAATGGCTTAGAGTAATAAGGTGGAACTTTCACAGCGAGTCAAGGGGGAAATTAGTCAAAAGACTCAAGATTCAAGACTTTTTTATTCAAGACTTGAAAGTATTTCACTTTTATTTTTTGCACGTGGTTTACTAGGCTTTTAGAAATTTTTTGCGAGAAATAAAATACACAAAACTGTGTTTACCAGAGAAACATTGGATTTTGTAAACAAGTAGAAATTATAATTACAGACAAGCGTTTTACGTGTTGACACATTTTTTCGGCGAGCAAAGCAAAATTCCTCTGCAAATAGCAAAAGACCATTGATAGATGTACAAAAATAATGAATGTAGTTGAAATAAACGAGGAATTATTACTTTGTTAATCAATTTGAGCCATTATTACTTCGGCAATCAAATTCGCTACTTCAAAACACACACAATGTCCAAATATTAGAGTGACCCAGTAATCCAATTGTGGAATAAACAGTTAACAGTTATTTAGTGAACAATTAATTTAAAAAAAAATTCAAGTAAACCTATAAACTATAGTAAACCATATTGTGTAGAATAAAGCAGTCAATGTTACTTACTAAACAATAATTCATTATATGGACATGATGTACGACCGGAGCAAGTGACCAAGCCCTTTAAGTTTATAGCCAGTGTCCCCATCGAAACATCAAGATTTTTATGTTTTAAAAACTGTTGTTATTTTACCATGCAGTGAAGCTACTTTTAAATTTGTAGCCCCCTCTCGCCTTTAACACTTCAAGTTCTAAACAAGTAAGAAATTTAAATCATCCAATCATGGTATTTTAATTTTTAATTTTTTTTTTGCGATTTACTATAATTTGCTATTCTGTATCTCGGATATTAAATGTCACACGCACCATAGTCACCTATCTATGATTTTTGTATGGGTGTGAACTCGTGAAAACGTCAATGGTAGCATCAGAAAGAAACAGAAGGAAGGATGACTTGTAAAAAACCCTGTAACTCAAAGACTTTTGGACGCATTTACAGGCGTTATATACTGTTTTATGTCTGTGTTGTATTTTGAAACTCAACACCCCCATTCCTTAAGCTTATGTCAGTAAGAGACGGCAAATTTTTTTCTCGGATTCAACATCTTTATTAAGTATAATTCATGCCGGCTTGACGATCTAATACAAACATAGCACAAATATGCTTGAAAAACGCAACCAGTAGACAATTACTAAATCATACAACTAACCAAATCCTCACAGAAACAAACACAAATAAAGGGAACAATAAAAAAAGAGATTATAATAATTACTGAATAATAATTAAAAATATATACATATATTAATAACAGAAAAAAGACCAAAAACATTTAAACTGCCCTCTTTCGTAATCCAGCCTCACACTCACCAACTGCCCGCAAAGAGATGCTTCCTTAACCGGTTTTCAAATTACGGCACACTTTCCGCTTCCCAAATTGAGTTTGGAAAGGTATTCCAGACCACCGGACCCGTGTGCTTTGCCACATATCTAGAACGAACCGTACTTCTTGGCTCACTTACCAGGTCTTCAGCATTTCTTGTAGCATATCCGTCTACTCTTGTCACATACTTACCAATTAACCTCACTGCTTTATCTTGCTGAATCTGAAATCGTTTAAAATTGCACGTAAAATTACTAGCCCTAATCCTACATCCATAATTTATATACGGCGCAATCAAAGAGTAATATAAAGGAACTAAAATATGAGATGGTAAAAAATGTTGAAAACGTCGTAAAATCCCAAGACCAAGCGCTACCTTACACGCAACCACATCAGCGTGTCTTCTCCAGCTCAGGTTCTGAATGAATCCTGGGTACCGCACTCCCTCAACCTACATTAATAAAGAACCATTTATTACGATTTCACTCGGAAGATTTGGGGATACACCAGTCCAATTAAACAGAATATAATTACTCTTTGCCGCGTTAATACTAAGTAGGTTAGTGCCTACAAACTCACTCAACCCTTGCAAAGCTCTGTTTGCTTCCTGGACCAATTCTTCAATAGTCTTCGCTGCCACAACAAGTGCTGTATCGTCGGCGAAAGTTGTCATAGACGCACTAGGAATATAGAACCGCATACTGTCGACATACACTAAATACAACAGGGGTCCTAAGACGGAACCCTGAGGAACTCCACATGAAACAGGAAAAAAACTAGAAAACTTGTCTCCCAGATTTACCCTCACTGACCTACCATTTAAATACTATAATCTACCCAATAAAATACTAAAGTCAACAGTATCAAAAGTTTTTTTGAAAATCTCTAAAAATACTAATACAATGCTCACCCTTTTCTAAAGCTAAATTAACATTTTTTAATTAACATTTTTCTAATTAACATAGAAGATAATGTACAGTATGCGAAGTCGAATCCAAACTGGCCATCACATAATGCATGCAGTCTCGTGAGGTGATCATAAAGTCTTGCATGGATAACTATTTCATAAACTTTCGAAAACGCTGGCAAAATAGAAATAGGCCACCAGCTCGATATATCCATTTGAGTACCCCCTTTGTAGAGAGGGAGAATCTTTGCTGTTTTCAATAATTAATTAAAACAAACTTTTTCCACAAAATATCTAACCATTATTTCAACAAAATAATCTACCAAGCATAAAATTACCCCAAATCAGTATCAATAAATAAATGAAGCACAAAACGAACAGAAATTAATATGAGTAGGGTTCCAAAACCCTACGCTTTCTAAAAGCCAGAATGTAATTTGTACTTTACTAAAAAAATTCAAATGAATTTTACTGAAAAATAATATGAATTGTCAGTTTAATATACATATTGCTGATTTTAATTCATTAAAGTTAAAATTAATTTTTCATTTTTTAAAGTTATAAAAATGATAACATTTAGAAGAATCTTTTTCAGTAAAGTACAAATTATATTCTGGATTCTCCCTTTTCAGTAAGTTCACCATATTCTGAATTTGTTTAAAATGAGTATTATCTTCCTCCTTTGAAGATATTAGGTAATTTTGAAACGCACTGGACCGCTGATCAAATAAGCTCTCCATCAACCCATGGTTTTCTCGATATATTCGGTCTTTGTCTGAGTGTTTTCAGCGGACAAGTTTTATCCTATGCAGTAGTAATGATACTACTTAATTGAGCAAAAGCTTTACACGGGTCTTCCTGGTTCAAAACAGATTTAAAAGATGTTGCACTTATTTTCTTCTTTAAACATCCGAACGTTTTCAGGCTTAATCTCTCGAACAATTTTCTTTTTCTGGCGTGACATTTGTAAATCTAAACTAAATACCACTGGGAAATGATAAGATGCCGAATTCACTACAATATTAGAAAACGCCTTTCGGATATACTTTGAAGAGACAAACACATTGACAAACAGGATAGCAGAGTGATCCATGATCCTAGTAGGTATTGTTACTATGAGAAAAAGATCAATAGAAACCATAAAATTTAAGAAACCTTAGTTAAAGCCACCAGTAGATAAAAGATCAAAATTACAATCACCCATGCATATGAACTCTTGCTGTGACCTTAGTCTCTACTCAAAACTTGCATTCAAAGAGCTAAAATAAAATTAAAGTCCAGAACAAAGAACAAAATTGGCACTTTACTGAAAAAACATAAATGTTTTTACTTTTATAACTTTAATAAATCAAAAAATATTAACATTTTGATTACTAAATTTCAGTGTATGTATATTAAACTGACAATGCACATTCATTTGTATTTTTTCAGTAAAGTGCAAATTTTGTTCTGGCTTTGGGAAGGCATAGGGGTTTTGCGCCCAACTTATGTTAATTTCTGCTCATTTTTAGTTTGACTCGGCTAAATATTGCAATTTCTGTTCGTTTTGGGTTTCATTTATTTATCGATTCTGATTTGTGGTATTTTCACGTTTGGTAGATTATTTGCTTTTAATTTTGCTCATTTTTTGTTTAATGGAGTTCTTTACTTTTCTTTGAAAAGCTTATTTTGTGGAAAAAGTTTTTTAAGTTAATTTCTGTTCGTTTTATATTGACATAGTCTTTTCAGGGAAAAAGAAAATGATACTTTAAATCTTTTCGTTTTTTTAAGACTTTATAGTTTGGCCTGCTATTTATATACCGGAGAAAATTTTTCAGTAATTTTTAACAGCATACACCCTTTCAAAAATCTGGACACAAATAGTACTGTTTAATTTAGTTTCATAACTCCTCTAGTTGACCTGTAATGGAAAACTTGATACCATTCGCAAAAAAATCTGTTCACTTTCTTTGATGGCTTGGATACACTTACGCTATTTGGATTTGGTTAAATTTTAAGAGCAGAAGTAGCCCCGAACGTTTGAACATAATACCCTCAGCCGTTCTTGGGATACTGCTGAGATGCCTTATTGGGAATTATCATTAAAACAGTCCATTTTGATTTAATCTTAAGTCAACATTTAGTTTTTAAATATATAAAAATTGGATCTGAGGAAGACTAAAATCTATTCTATAAATCATATACAACAACTTTTTATATAAACCTTATATGCCCCCAGGGCATAACTTACAACCCTTGCACTGAGGGCACTGAGGGTTTATCATCCTAAAAGACCTAATTTCCAGAACTTTCAACTACGTTGAACAAAATGGATATCTCAAAATTTTGATTGGATGTGTTTGGGAAAATGGTGGGCGTGAGATGGGCGTTAGTCGCTATCCAATAAATTTCAACTATTAAAAAAGGCACTAGCCCTTTTAATTTCCAATTGAATGAGCCCTTTTGAAGTTTCTACGACAACGCTTTCAATAAAAACTTTATATGCCCCCCAGGGCATAACTTACAACCCTTGCCCTGAGGGCTGTGGGGGGAGGGGTTGTCATCCTTAAAGACCTAATTTCCAAAACTTTTAACTACGTTGAATAAAATGGCTACCTAATATATGTTTTTGGAAAAGTTTTGGGAAAAGTTGGGCGAGAGAGGGGGTTAGTTGCCCTCAAATCACTTTTGACTATTAAAAAGGGTACTAGTCCTTTGAATTTCATATCGCATGAGCCTTTTTTCAAGTTTCTACGACAAAGATTTCAATAAAAACCTTATATCCCCCCAGGCCATAACTTATAATCCTTGCCCTGAGGGTTGTGGGTGAGTGTCCTCCTTAAAATATGTTTTCTATCTGAAAATCAACTACCCTGAAAAAAATGGCTATCTTAAATTTTTTATTGGATGTGTTTGGGAGAGTGACGGGTGTGGGGGGGGGGGTAGTTGCCCTCCAATCACTTTCGACTATTAAAAAGGGCACTAGTCCTTTGAATTTCCAATCGAATGAGCTTTTATTGAAGTTTCTACGACAACGCCCTCTTTAAAAACCTTATATCCCCCCAGGGCGTAATTTAAAACCCTTGCCCTGAGGGATATGGGGGAGTGTCCTCCTCAAAAACATATTTTCTATTTGGAAATCAACTATGCTGAACAAAATTGCTATCTCAAAATTTTGATTGGAGGTGTTTGGGGGAATAAAGGGCGTGAGGGGGGGGGCAGTTGAACTCAAACCACTTTCGACTATTAAAAAGGGTACTAGCCCTCTGAATTTTCCAATCGAATGAGCCTATTTTGAAGTTTCTCAGACAACGCCTTCTATAAAAACCTTATATGCCCCCAGGGCATAACTTAAAACCCTTGCCCTGAGGGTAGTGGGGGAGTGTCCACCTCAAAAACAAAAATTCTATCTGGAAATCAACTACGCTGAACAAAATGGCTATCTAAAAATTTTGATTGGCTGTGTTTGGGGGAATGAGCGGAGTAGGGGGGGGAGCTAGTTGCCATCCAATCACTTTCGACTATTAAAAAGCGTACTAACCCTTTGAATTTCCAATCGAATGAGCCTGTTTTGAAGTTTCTACGACAACGCCTTCTATAAAAACCTTATATACCCCCAGGGTATAACTTAAAACCCTTGCCCTGAGGGCTGTGGTGGAGTGTCCTCCTCGAAAACATATTTTCTATCAGGAAATCAAGTACGTTGAACAAAATGGCTATCTCAAAATTTTGATTGGATATGTTCGGGGGAATGATGGGCGTGGGGGGCTAGTTGCCCTCCAATCACTTTCGACTATTAGAAAAGGGTACTAGCCCTTCGAATTTCAAATCAAATGAACCTTTCTTGAAGTTTCTACGACAACCCCTTAAATAAAAACCTTATATACCCCCCAGGGCATAACTTAAAACCCTTGCCCCGAGGGTTGTAGGGAAGTGTCCTCCTCAAAAACATATTTTCTATCTGGAAATCAACTACGCTGGACAAAATGTCTATCTCAAAATTTTGATTGGATGTGTTTGGGAGAATGATAGATGCGGGGGGTGGGGCTAGTTGCCCTCAAGTCCGGTTCGACTGATAAAACGGGCTATTGCTCTTTGAATTTTCAGTCGAATTAGCCTTTTCTAAAGTTTCTACGACAACGACTTCTATAAAAACCGTACATGCCCTCAGGGCAGAACCTAAAACCTTTGCTCTGAGGGTTGTGGGGGAGTCTCCTCCTAAAAAAGATATTTTCTATCAGGAAATCAACTACGCTGAACAAAATAGCTATCTCAAAATTTTGATTGGATGTGTTTGGGGGACTGATGGGCGTGGGGGTGGGGGGTTAGTCGCCCTCCAATCACTTTCGACTATTAAAAAATGAACTAGCCCTTTGAATTTCCAATCGAATGAGTCTTTTTTGAAGTTTCTATGACAACGCCTTCTATAAAAACCTTATATGCCCCCAGGGCATAACTTACAACCCTTTCCCCGAGGGTTGTGGTGGAGTGTCCTCCACAAAAAGATATTTTATATCTGGAAATCAAATACGCTGAACAAAATGGCTATCTCAAAATTTTGATTGGATGTATTTGGGGAATGATGGGCGGGGGGGGGGGCCCTAGTTGCCCTCCAATCACTTTTGACTATTAAAAAGGGGCACTAGCCCTTTGAATTTCCAATCGAATGATCCTTTTTTGAAGTTTCTACGACAACGCCTTCTATAAGAACCTTATATGCCCTCAGGGCATAACCTAAAACTCGTGGCCCGTGGGTTGTGGGGGAGTGTCTTCCTCAAAAACATATTTTCTATGTGGAAATCAACTACGCTGAACAAAATGGTTGTCTCCAAACTGTCATGAGCCGTGTTTGGGGGAATGGTGGGCGTGGGGGGGGCTAGTTGCCCTCCAATCACTTTCAACCATTAAAAAGGGGCACTAGCCACTCCAATTCCCAATCAAATGAGCCCTTTTCGAACTTTTTACCAAAAATCCTTCGATACGAAGTGTCTGGGTATGGAGAAAAAAAAAACAAAAAAACAAACAACACTATCGTTCTTTACTTAGGCAGCGCTAGCGCGCTGCCTATGATCGTCAATGCAGTCAGGCGGATGCAGCAGGCAAATCCGTTTTTGGGTCTGCCTCTCTATTACTGCCATCGATTGCAATGTCTGGTGATCATTTTCCTTCTCCCGTATTGCAAAGCCTTTTCTATGTTATCTAGGAACTATTTAGTCCATTATATACTATTATATAGTTTTATATACTATATTATATTATACTATGTTATATAGTAACTATTTAGTCTGTTGACGTACCAAGGACAATGAATATAAAATTTAATGATTTAAATTAATTTTTCTAAAAAAAATTTATCTTAAAAATTTAATGAATTTAATTGGTTAAGCTGGAAAATCAGGAATTCAATTTTAATGATAAAGATCTCCGTATTCAGTTTTGTTGTTTTTGGTAGAAGTAGGTCCTAAATAAGGAAAAAGATACTTGGGTGAAAAATCAGATAAAACCCGTGGTATCAAGCAACCTAGTAGGATATAGCTGCTTTGGAGGTATACTTGTCTATGGGAATCACCAGATCGATAATTTTCAAATTTTATAGATGAAAAGTAGTTTTTGAATTTAACTAAGGGATTTTGCTGATTTTTTTTACGGTTAAGCATGGCAAAACGACGAAAATGTAGTTTGCCCTAAGTTCTTATAATTTTGGAACAACCGAAAGAAAAAACCTTAGAAAGTCATGGTTTAAAAAAAACAACTTAGAAAGTCAATAGAGTCATTGCCTGCCTTCTGAGATAGAGGCAGGGGGTTTTATTCCCAGAAATCAAGAGGGATGAAGCATCAATTCTGCCTCCCTTCCCTAGAACTAATTCTATATTTGTATGATATTTCAATGAGAGTCAGAATGTTTCAGGTTTGAAATGCATTCTTTGAGGCATAACCTTAATTGAGCTTCAATAGTTTTGGTGCTGAGCTAGACTTTGCTTGGCTTCAGGTCTCCTTGAAATCCCAGTTCTAAGTGGTAACTTGTTCGACAGAATTTGAATAAAATTTAAACAAAACAAAATTGAGCATTGTGAGCTTATCGATTATTGGAAACACACCCAAATAGTAAAGTTAGTTTTATCCTAATGAAAAATAACAAAACCAGACGATAAAATAATACTCTATAAATTTTTTTTTAAAGAAACATAACCAAACCCAACCTAACGTAACCTAACCTAACCCCCACCCCTAATGTGTAATATATAGCCCAAATTATACAAGTCCAATGCATCCTGTCTAAGTCCAATGAATTATATCATCCGTCACTTGTTTTTGTAACTATGAAACCAGTTTTCTGAGACGTAACCTAAGCGTTATTCTTGAATGTGTTTCCAATAACCAACAAGTACCGAGCATTAGTCCAAAAATTAGACAGGGTTTTCATTACGCAACATTTCTGAAATCCCAGTGTTTATAACAATGATATTACACATTGCCCTGTTTACTATCCCTTTGAATGCTGTTTATGATTTCAGGCAAATGACAATTATTTTAAAATGTCACATACGACTTCTAAATCTCCAAAGATAAAAAAATCACTCTTTGAACGATTGATTTTAACCATATTATGCATCACCAGAATTATAATCAAAATTTAAAACTAAAGTTAAAAAAAATTGAAGCTTAATATTATACATAAAGCTTCCTCGCGATGCGCGGGATTGAATCCGGGATCCTTTACTTGGAAAGCCCTGATATTTCCACTATGCTAGCACGAGGTAGTAAATTATATTCTTTGAAAAAAAGATGGTAATTCGGACCATCATCAAATGTCCGGATTATCATTTGATCAAATGCCCCTTTATAATATTATGGTGGTTCAAAGCAGGGTTGCCAGCCTGCACACTTTTTGTGTGAAATGCACATTTTTTTACCGGGGATGCGGAAGAGTGAAAAGCACTCATTTTGGGTGTAAGTTTCTATTCGCTTTAAACGTCAATAGTACTTGGGAACTTCGCCAGAAGAGCTATTAACCCAAAGGAAAGGACTGCCAACTTGCACACTTTCCGTGTGGAATTTGACAATTTTCGTGCAAAACTTTTTTGACTTTCACTCTTTTTTAGGAAAATTCACCCTTTATTGGCCTTGATTTGCACTGTTTTCAGACGTCGGCAGTTGGCAACCCTAGTCCTAAGCTTCACTTATATGCATATAGGGCCGTTCTTTTGCACTAAGATCTCACATCTTTCTACAAAGATTTCCGTTCTTTTAACTCATTTCTGTTCTAAGATCTTACAGCTCGCTGAAATTAGCAAAAAGTGTGAAGGACTCCATTTTTCTATCACATAGAGCGATGATGAGTGAACTTTGATGATATACTCATCATGGTTCTTATACTACTGATCAGAGCATAATGATGAAAGACGTTCGCAAAAGAACGCTATAAGATGTAAGATCATAGTGCTAAGATTTCACTTTTAAGCGATCTTTGTCAAAAGATGTAACAAAAGATGTAAGATCTTAGATGTAAGATATTGCCAATAAATTGACACACAATCCTAATGAAATATACCAAAATAAGATTAAAATACACTACCTTAGAAATAAATTTGGGCTATATATTTGCACATTAGGGGAGTGGGGGTAAAGTATTACGGGTCTGTTTCTCTGACGTTCAATCCTAATGAAATATAAAAAAAATATGATGAAAATATATTACTTTACAAAAAAAATTATGGAAACTACAGAGATACTTTAACCCACCCCCTCTAATATGCAAATATATAGCTCAAATTTGTTTGTCAATAAAATATCGACAAAAAAAATTGTTTATACTTAGGTCCTACTTAGATGAAGAATATTAGGTACGGGGTTTTTCATACAAGTACCTATTTTTTGTAAATAGTTCATTTGTGCTGGTATTCTCTTAAAATCGTACTGCTAAAATTCTTCTAAAATTGTACTGTTCTATTCTGCTAAAATGCAGTACTTTTGTACTTCAAAAACTGCTAAAAATTCACTGCTGAAATGTATTGTGGCCCGACTTGCTTCGCTTGATTGTGGCCCTTTTCTTATCCACAAATGTATCTAGACTGTGGCCTGATTTCCTTCGCTTGATTGTGGACCGATTTTATTCACAAGTGTAACTTTACTGTGGCGCGAGCATTATGCTCATTCAGTTTCCTTCGCTCGGTTCTAGTAATAAAACAGCCTGTCAGTTTACCATTGTGTTTTTGCATTATTACAATACGGCCTTTAAATAAGGTCACAAGGTGCAAGCATATAAAAACCTGATGAGTGCTCTCTTTCAGTAATTTAGTCTGTGGTCAATCCCTTGAACGATCCTCCTGCGAAGAAGAAGCAGAAAAGCAATAGACTGGTTGTTTTTTCAGCGCAAAAATTGTCGAATATTCCCCATGTGAATTCAACTACATTGCAGTTATTCAATAAAGATAGGACTATTTTATTGCCAAAGAAAATGTTTTCACGTCAAATTTATTTTTATTGATAACAATCTTCTCTTTTTTTTCTAAAACCGTCAGAAATAAACTAAAATTAGAATCTGATGGGCAAAGGCACCGACAGAAGAGGGCGAGACCCTCACAAGAAGTCAATGTATGATACGAAACTTTTAAAATCAAATCAAAAGGTGTGCCAGTGGGAGGTAGGATGTGTCCCCTAGATTTTGAATAATTCTTTTTAGGGGGTATTTTCATCCAAAATTCTCCTTCTTGTATTTTCTTTTGAAAAATAAAAAACGACGAATTTGATCCCCTCCCCCCAAGGAAATAAAAACTAAATTTTGCCTTTCTCCCACGTTCTTTCGAATTGACGTCACTGAAATCAAAATTTTCTATTTACATTTTTTTTAGGCTAAACCCCCAAATGCCATAATCAGGTGGAGGATTAGGGTGTTTGCCTCTCCTCCAAATTTCCTATAGATTAGCGAAAACGTAATAAAAATGCATAGAAACAAATTTTTCATGAAAAAAAATGTACTCCCCCCTTGAAAAGATCCTTGACATGGCCTTGTAACCACCTAATCAAACTAAACTGGGGAAATAAACATGGAGCAAGATTCTAAAATCTTTCTAATTTCTGGGCACTTCTTATTCAATTTATCGAATATTTTTTTTACTATTGCCACACTCCCTCCTTGTCCTTCCTAGAAGATAAAACCTCCCTACAAGCCTAAAGTGTACACTTAAAATGATAGATACAATACTTAATTAAGATAAATTAAACTAAACACTATCGCTTTTCTCCACGGTTGGGTTTTAAGGACTCGTTAGATTTAGCATAGTGGCTCATACAGCCACTATGCTAAGTGGCTCATACAACCACTACCACATTATGGTAGATCGTAAGCGACACCTTAATTTTTTACACTCTCTAAGGTTTGTAAAGGCAAATCTTCCCCAGGTTTAAAATAGTCGAATTTCAGAAAATTCTTCTTGATTTGCATAATATGGACACACGAAAAATTGTGGATTATGAAGAAAAGCATGACTATTAGATATAGCGACAACGGAGAGGAAATGAAAGAGGTAAGAGGTTGTTGTTGTTGTTTGTTTGAAGCACTCCTAGACAGGCTGCCTATTGTACATGTCTCCGCGATTTCATCAGAGCCTTTAGGGATGAAAGGTATTCTACGTCAAAATTCAGCTGTCCACCTGTTTTTCTGTCATGACCGAGGGTCAAATAATTTAAAAGGCCATCTGGCTTTTGTCACTGTGGTTAGGGAGGGGTTTTGAAGAATCTCAAGGCGAAAACCATTAAATCAATGTCAAGCTATATTCAACTCTGTCCAATGGTGTCACATTTGAGCCTCCATATTTACAATTCCAACACAACTGGCTGATATGGCAATTTAAACTGATGAGCTTGGCTTGCAATATATACACATACTAATACATATTAGTATGTGTATACTAATACATACTAATTTACGTAAAGTAGTAACATACTAATACATATTAGTGCTGTAATATCACAAATTACAGCACTAAGTGTAGCTTAGTATCTACAATAAAACGGCCTAATACTTCCACAGATTTTTTCTAGCCCATGGTGGTGCCTGTGCATGGCCCAGGATACTTCTGAGCGTGAATGCACCTAAATACTTTAGGCAAGCTTTTTTCAGTAGCAATCTCTGTGTCTCATACTTTTTACAAGACATTAAAATATGCCTAACATCCTCTTCTACATTGCAGACCTCACATAATGGAGAATCTACTGACTTTCATTTAAATAAAACACTCCTAATTCAAGCATGACCTGTTCTGAGCCTGAATATACTGATAGCCAGGTGACTGACTGGGTGACATAGGTCAGGAGGTGGGGTACCATAATCATACAAATCAAGGATCTGGTTCTGAGACCTTTGACCTAAAACCTCTTTCTCCTTCTCCTTTAGCAACTTATCATAATAATATAAGAAATTATTCACTGAATACTGACATGCTAATTTCTCCCCATGCCTAGCATCCCAATTTGCCAGTTTATCTGCCTGTTCATGTCCCCTAATTCCATCATGTGCTGGTACCCATGTTGCTACAATCTCATACTTGGCTGTCATTAGTTTTAGCAGTATCTTTTCTAAAAGACGATCTCTTAGTAATAAATTGTGCAGAGTTTATTGAGATTTCAAAAAATATTTATCCACAAGAGTTAATTCTGGAGCCTAGCTGTGGGATAGGACACTCTGACCATTTCTTAGATTTAAATATTAATATTTCAGATAGTAATGAATTAGTTTTTAAAATGTATAATAAAACGGATTATATTAATTTTTAAGTAATTAATTTTCCATTCCTTGAAAGTAATATGCAATCAAATATTACTTATTCAGATTGTTATTTTAGATTATCTTGGTATGCAAAAAAATGCAGCAATTACACAGATTTTGAAATTATATTTAAACAGTCGAGCAACAAACGTATCTTGAGGGCTTTCTTCAAAAAAATCTTGTTGGTGATTTAAAAGATCTAGTTTTATGTATCATGAGCTTTTAGATAAATATACACAAAACTATAAAGAAATACCGAATGATATTTTAATATAATTTCTCTTTCGCTTTTTTTTTTGGAATTTTGAATTTGTAGACTGTTTTCAACCAGGCTTGAGGATCTTTAAATCTGTAATTGGTTCAGGATACCAATAAAAGACACATCTGGACCAGTCTTCATTTGTTCCAGAATGGTCTTTGCCAGTGACCTCTGGGATTTTATTGAGGAAACAATGAAACCCTTTTTTATGTAATTTTTAATAGCTTTACTAGTATGCATGTATTTCACAAGTTTTACCTGACATAGGGATACCATATAGATCTTATGGTAGAGGCTCCACTGTGCCGGGCAAAGAAAGTAAAGCCTCGAAACCCGTTAAGGCACGTGGTATTTCTTCTGATGAGCCCTAATGGAAGGTTCTACTTGGAAATATTTCGCTAGATTTAAGGTGCTTCTGCTTGTAAATTTACAACGACTAACATTTATTGATGATGACTTTGCATGGATTTGGACATTTCTATTTGGTTGATGGTTCGGTTATACTGTTCGGTCCTAGGTAGCTGGATAGATGAGTAAGGTGAAAACCTCGTTCAAGTGCACATTTGTCTCAATTGCTGGATTAGGACGACAGTTTTTTTTTGTTTTTTTTTTTTTGCCAAGTAATTACCTCTTAAACATAATATAAGTTTTATCAAGTTTAGTCTTACCTATCAAAAGTTCCGAGCCTGAAAAAATTTGCCTTATTTTAGAAAAAAGGGGAAAACATCCCTTAAAAGTTATAGAATCTTAATGAAAATCAAACCACATGATTAAGCCCAACAGAAAACCCTACTGTAGATTTTTCAAGCTCCTATTTGCAAAAATGTGGAATTTTGTATTTTTTGCCAGAAGAAAGATCACGTTTGCGTGTTTATTTTATTTTTTTTTCCAACCAAATCATATGGAAAAAACTTTTGTGGAAAACTTGTTAGGGGTCGCTCAGACAAATTAGAACTTATATTTTTCCTTACTATGGGTCAAAATCTATTGGCAGGCAGCCAACAATGGGGCAACACACATTTTTTCCATGGTTTTTCCCTATTCTGCTTTTTTTCCTTTTGTTTCCAAGTTTCTAGGTGGGGGTCATGGTCCCCTGCCCCCCTTGCCGGTGCCCATGGCATCGTTAAGCCAAAAATGAGTAGAAATAAATTCAAATAATTTTCCAAGCGTAAAACTACCGTAAATCACCATAAACAAAAGAATTGAACCCAAAACGAACAGAAATAACAATAAATGACCTATTCAAACTAAAAATAGCAACAATTAGCATGAGCAGGGCTGACAACCCCCCCACCTCCTCAAGACCAGAAAGCATTTTGTACTTTACTGAAAACAAAATACATTTTAAATGTCTTCACTTTCTTGACTTTAACAAATAAAGAAGTATTAAGACTATAAGGAATACCTACTTACTTTGTACTTGGATCAGGACACAAGCCATGTAGCTCTCCCTGGCGACAGGATCTGACAGACTGTTGAATTCCAGAGGTTACGGTCTTGGGTTAATGGGGCAATAATTTCAAGCCATGAAGAGTCCTTTTCCGACCATGCCTCCGGAAACCGCCAATTGGCTCGAGGTCAGATTTGACTGTGTTAAGCCAAGTTTTCGCTTGTCCTCCATGTCGTCTCCTCCACTCAGGTGCTGGTTCGCAGCGTAGGCTTTGATTTGGGAAAGCTTCGGCTGGTCTTCAGCGAACATGGCCGAACCAGAAAAGGCGGCGGTGTTGAATGATAGATGTGATGTCATACTTCTGGTCACATCGTTGGCGGATGATCGTATTTGGGATTCAGTCGCTGAGTCGAAACCCCAATACGCTCCTCAGGCATCTATCTTCAAAAGTGTTGAGGGCGTGTTCCTCGGTGACTTTTAAGGGCCACGTCTCACAGCCGTACAGTAAGACAAATCGGAAAAGGGCATCGTAAATAAGAATTTTTGTTATCCGGTGGATTTCCTTCCTTTTCCATAGCGGCTTCTACAGCTGTGCAAAGACAGCGGAAGCTAATACAATGCGGCATTGGATTTCTTCGCTACATCCGCCGTTAATGTTAATGTATAATCCGAGATACTTGAATTTAGTGACAACTACAATCTGCCTTTGGTTAAGGGTTATAGGGATATAGTTTATATCTAGGGCATTAGACATAGCTTTAGTCTTGTCAATATTAATCTTGAGCCCCACTGGGGCATCAACTTCGGAGACTTTCAGAAGCATTTTCTGAGCTTCGCCAACGGATTTTCCAAAAGAGCAACATCATCGGCATAATCCAGGTCGGTTATACTGAAATCAGGGCTAATCTTGACTCCTTCAAAGTTTAGCATTGCTTTTTTCATTACCCAATCGATGACAAAACTGAATAGTTCAGGAGACAGTACACACCCTTGCCTCACACCGAAGTCGATATCAAAGAGCGGAGAAAGTTCTCCGTTCACCGTGATGCAGGCTCGTGTGTGTTGATAGTAATCCTGAATGAGTCGTATGATCTTAGGTGGGACACAGTCCTCTTCCATTGCCATCCAAATTCCTCCCCGGATGACTGAATCGAAGGCCGTCATGAAGTCAATGAAGACAGCGATGGTGATTTGTTGATGCTCGGCTCTATGATCAAAAATCTGTCTCAAGGTGAAGAGTTAGTCAATACAGCCCATGCCGGCTCGGAAACCAGATTGGTTGAGTGCAAGTTATTTTCCGGTCTGAAGAATACATGGGTGTTGTCAGCCATACTCCTTTTACTTTTTGCTCGTTTTGAGTCTTTATATCTATTATAATGTCTGTTAGGTTTTTGGGTTTCATTTATTTGTTAATGGTGATTTGTGGTTAGTTTTACACTTGGAAGATAAGAAAAACAAACACGTAGAATTTGACAACGGTTTTGTCCGTAAAAACGTAAACAATTTAGAATGTGTTGGTTCCCAAAGCCAACTATCTTTTCAAAGGATAGCCAAACCTTCTTAAACTTTTTGGTACCATATGTTTTAGCTTAATTTTGATGATTGTTTGCCTAATTGTTTTTCTTCTTTATTTTTTTTTTAATTTGGCACCCGCTACTGCCCAAAATTATAGAAGTTCATATGGAAGTCTTTTCAATACAAATGGATTTGTATTTTTTTTTCTAAGTTTTTAAGACACTTCTGGTGTATAAATTCTTCTTTTTTCCGTTCCTTCGCACTTTTCAACGAAACTAAAAAAAACTCAAATAAAAGTTTCAAATTTAGAAACCTGATTTTTCACGGGGGGGGGAGGGTATTTTTCGCGAGGGTATTTTCCAAGGAGGGGATATTTTCCGCGGGGGTTACTTTTCGTGGGGGAGGGGTATTTTCCGTGGGGAGGGGGCATTTTCCTGGCGGTCAAACAACACCCCCCCCCCCCATTAACTATATTCATTTTTATTATTTCACTGTGTTCATGGCCGTATATTTGGCTTTAAAATACACTTTTTTATCTATCTATCTAATATGCAGAATAATTGTACCAAACACATTTTGCTTGCAGACCCGCTATACTTACCCCCCCCGCCACCCCCTAATGTGCAAATCTGTAGCGCAATTGTATTTCTAAAGTAATGAAGAAACTAACAAAAAAAACGTTGTGTTCTCGAATTTTACAAAGCGTAAACTTGAGTGAGTGGCGCATAATACAAAAGCACCAAAATTCCATCTCCCTACGGAAATAAAAAAAAATAAAACTGAAATAAAAATCTCAAATTTGGAAAGCCTTATTTTCCACGGGGGGGGGGTATTTTTCGTGTGGTATTTTCTAGGGGGCTATTTTCCGCGGGGGGATATTTTTTAGGGGGGGGTATTGGCCAGGGGGGGGGGGGTAAACGCGGGCCACCGTAGCAATGATGTAGCTAATTAATT
Organism: Artemia sp. Qi Xiang Cuo; assembly: GCF_049724085.1. Classification (NCBI taxonomy): domain Eukaryota; kingdom Metazoa; phylum Arthropoda; class Branchiopoda; order Anostraca; family Artemiidae; genus Artemia; species Artemia sp. Qi Xiang Cuo. The sequence goes on along the minus strand of NC_142812.1, from coordinate 8,570,204 downwards.
GTAGCTAATCTATCTAGACTCTGCATTTTGTTAATGAATCAAATTTGAGTACTTACAAGTGGAATTGCAAAAGGTTTTACACTAACTGGCGGTCGTTTGGAAATGTAAATGGCTTTTTGCCCTCAATTTTGCTTTTGTTAGACTAAATATAAAGTGGCCAAGACCAACACAATAAAAAAAAAGGTTTCCGAAAAAAAAATGATTTCTTCAAGTCTTTCAAATTTATCTTTTCAATACCATATACTAACCCCCCCCCCCCCAAAAAAAAAGAAAGAAAAGACCCGTTAAACACGTTAAAAAATAAAATTTTTCTTCTTGAACATGGACACTTATCCTTAATTTTTCCAAAAACGCAGGAGCAATAGTCCAGTCTGAGTTTGTCTGAGACTGAAGTTTTTCTCATAGACGTTTTTGTGACAGGCAAGTAAGCAGATAGTTTTTGCTTGGGGGGAAGGTATTAAATAAAAATCTTTGACGATTTGACTAAAAAGTGCCAGGAAAAAAGAAAAATTAGGATTTTGGTGGAGGACGGGCCCCTCTTCCCTCTACCAAATTTAGAACGTGCCTGTCCTAAATATTAGTTAAAGGGCTAGGGCAAACTTTTAGTGGCACGACATGACGAAACAGGATTTGGTGATACCTTATTTTCTATTTATCACATCAAATTTATAGTTGAGTGGAACTAAATTTGAATTTAACCTCCTCAATAACTTATCGCCACTTAATAACGTAGACATTTTTAAATAAAAAGTTATTTCTAGCAAAAGAGTCAGCTTTTTGTTGCCTCCTCCGCTTACTGCGGTCGCTACAGTCGACAGCTCGTTATCTCGCACGCGTGTTATCATGACGTCACATGTCTGGGTTTCTTGGTTTTACTTTGTGTTTTTCTACTTCATATTTCCATGTTTTTATTGCGAGTTTGTTTTTATAGTGTGATATGGTTCCAAAATTGCTCTGTGTCAATTTTTACGTCTCTAGCAGCAAAACCAATAGAAAGATAAACAGAAAACTTTCAGGGCATGTTTAGGAGAGTTTCAACTAAATCAAAACACTATGTGCATGCAGGTTGTCAAAAAGGCATATAAGCAATATCTTAGGAATGGCTTAGAGTAATAAGTTGTGACTTTCAGGTGAATTAAGGGGAAAATTAGTAAAGACTCAAAATGTTCAATACTTGGACATATTTTACTGTTATGTTTTAGACATGGTTTACTGGTTCTAGGCGAATACCCCCCCCCCTAGCGAATACCGCCCTGGAAAATACCCCCCCCGCAGAAAATGCCCCCCCCCCCAAAAAAAAAAAATCCCCCGGTGGAAAATAAGGCTTTCCAAATTTGAAAATTTTATTTGAGTTCTATTTTTTTAATTTCCGTAGGGGGAGGGAATTTTGGTACTTGTGTATTATGCGTCACTCACTCAAGTTTACGCTGTTTAAAATGTGAGGAGACACCGTTTTTTTTGTTAGTTTCTTCGTTACTTTATAAATAAATTTGCGCTATAGATTTGCACATTAGGGGGGGGGGGTAAGCATAACGGGTATGCATTCAAAATGTGCTTGGTAAAATTAGTCTGCATATTAGATAGATAGACAAATAAGTGTATTTTAAAGCAAAATATACGGCCATGAACACAGTAAAATAACATAAATGAATATAGTGAATGGAGGGGGGGGGTGTTTAACCCCCCATGACCAAGGGGGTCGTGACCCCCCCCCCTCCTTGTCGCTGCCCATGGCCTCGTTAAGCCAAAAATAGCATAGACATAAATTCAGAAAAATTTTCAAACGTAGAACTATTATAAATCGACATAAATAAATGAATTGAACCAAAAACAAACAGAAATAACAACAGATAGCCTATTTAAGATCAAAATAACAACAATTAGCATGAGTAGGGCTAACAAACCCCACACCTTCTCAAGACCAGAAATGAATTTGAACTTTACTGAAAACAAAATACATTTTAAATGTTTTCACTTTTCTGACTTCAAAAAATAAGAAGTATCAAGACTATAAGGAATAGATATCACAATACGTATATCAAACTGACAATACACGTTTTTTTTAAGTAAAATGCAAATTATTTTCTGGCCTGAAGAAGATTTCTGGCCTGAATTATTTTCTGGCCTGTTGTCAGCCATACTCCTTTTAATCTTTGCTCATTTTGAGTTTGACTAGGCTATCAATTATAATTTTTGTTATTTTTTGACTTCATTTATTTGTTAATGGTGATTTGTGGTAGTTTTACACATGGAAGATAAGAAAAACAAACTTGTAGAATTTGACAATGCTTTTGTCCGTAAAAACTTAAACAATCTAGAATGTGTTGGTTCCAAAAGCCAACTATCCTTTCAATGGATGGCCAAACCTTCTTAAACTTTTTGGTGCCATATGTTTTAGCTTAATTTTGATGATTGTTTGCCTAAATTTGTTTTTCTTCTTCATTTTTTTTTAATTTGGCTCCCGCTACTGCCAAAAATTGCAGAAAATCATATGGAAGCCTTTTCAACACAAATGGATTTGTGTTTTTTTTCTAAGTTTTTTAGATACTTTCTGGTGTGTAAATTCCTCTTTTTCCCGTTCCTTAGCACTTTTCAACAAAACTATAAGGAAACTGAAATAATAGTTTCAAATTTAGAAACCTTATTTTCCACAGGGGGGTAGGGTATTTTCCACGAGTGTATTTTACAAGGAGGGGGTGTTTTCCGCGGGGATTACAAAGGAGTGGGGGGTATTTTCGTGGGGGAGGACATTTTTTGGGGGGGGAGGATTATAACCCCCATCCATTATATTCACTTATGCTATTTTACTGTGTTCATGGCCGTATATTTGGCTTTAAAATACACTTATTAGTCTATCTATCTAATATGCAGAATAATTGTACCAAACGCATTTTGCTTGCAGACTCGTTATGCCTACCCCCCCCCCTAATGTGCAAAACTATAGCGCAAATTTATTTCTAAAGTAACGAAGAAACTAACAAAAAAACCGGTGTGTTCTCGAATTTTACACACATTAAACTTGAGTGAGTGGCGCATAATACGCAAGTACCAAAATCCCATCCCCCCTACGGAAATTAAAAAAATAAAACTCAAATAAAATTCTCAAATTTGGAAAGCCTTATTCTCTACGGGGGTATTTTTTTTTTGGGGGGGGGGGAATATTTTCCGCGGGGGGTATTTTCCAGTGGGGGTATTTTTTTAGGGGGGGGGGATTTTTAGGGGGCTATTTTCCACGGGGGGGGTATTTTCTGGGGGGGTATTCGCCAGGGGGGGGGGATAAAAGCCTGCCACTATGACCATCGTTGATTTTGAATTGAAGTTATCAAGTAATTTGCAGTAGATTGTATAGGTTGTATCAAGACATGACTAATTGTAGACAGAGAAAAGCCAAGACAGATAGTCCAAGTAATTGATAGGCAAATGTTTAAACGGCTGGGGCACGGGTAAATGGCGGGAGTATGTCTAGTAAACCAGGCTTTTACAAATTTTTATTGAGAAATAAAAAGCACAAAAATGTGTATACAAGAGAAACATTGACTTTTATAAACAAATAGAAATTATAATTACAGACAAGCGTTTTACGTGTACACATTTTTTTGGCGAGCAAAGCAAAATTCCTCGGCAAGCAGCAAAATGCCATTTACAGATCTACAAAAATAATGAATGTAATTGAAATAAATGAGGAATTATTACTTTTGTAATTAGTTTGATCCATTATTACTTAGGCAATCAAATTCGCTACTTCAAAGCCACATACAACGTCCAAATGTTAGATTGGCCCAGCAATCCATTTGTGGAATAAATAGTAAACAGTTATTTAGTAAACAATTAATTAAAAAACTTATCTAGTAAATTTATGTTTTTTAGTTAACAATATTGTGTAGAATTAAGCAGTTAATGTTACTTAGTAAACAATAATTAATTATATGGACAAAATGTGCGACCGGAGGACGTGACCAAGCCATTGAAGTTTATAGCCAGTGTCCCCCTCGAAATATCAAGATTTTTATGCTTTAAAAACCGTTTTTATCTTACCATGCAGTTAAGCTACTTTTAAATTTTTAGCCCCCTCTTGCCTCGAATACTGGAAGTTCTAAGCAAGTAAGAAATTCAAATAATCTAAACATGGTATTCAATTTTTTTATTTTGTTGCGATTTACTATAATTTGCTATTCATTGTGTCGGATATCAGTACCTGTATCATCAGTACTATCAGTAGCAGTACCTGTCACATGCACCATGATCGTCTATATCTGATTTTGGTATGGATGTGAACTCGTGAAAACGTCTACGGTAGCACCAGAAAGAAATAGAGGGACCATTTGCAAAAAGCCTTGTGACTCAAAGAGTTTTGGTCACTTTACTGAGACAACATTTCCAAAGACTTTTCCAAAAACTCAAAGACGTTTAGTCGCTTTTACTAGTGTAACTTTCCAAAGACTTTTCCAAAAACTCTTTCCAAAGACTTATCCAAAAACTCTTTCCAAAGACTTTTCCAAAGTCTCCAAGACTTGGTCACTTAAAATTGGCTTTAAATTTCCCTCTGGAAAACCAACCTGGTAGAATTTAACTTTTCGTTCTTTTAACGCAGACGATTTAAAAATTAATCAACTTTTGAAAAGGCAGGGTAATTTTGTATCTCCAGAAATAAGAAACAATTTGATTCACCTACAAAAAAATTGCAGTTGTAAGCCAATGATATTAGAGCACCCTGTTTTCCATGGAATTAAGGAAAAGAAATCTATCTTTTTTTCTGCCTTAGCGGGTAAAACATATCTGATTTTTTTTTCAAATATCGCCGTTAACCATAACACAAATAAAACTTGGAGGTGCATAGCCAGGGAAAGCCTCCATTTCTAAGCATCCCAGCCGAACTGTAATTATTTAACAATAGTTTTAATAACTTTCAACTTATGTGCTTTATATATTTCAGTATAGTGATGTTTGGTTGATTTAGTGATTTCCTGCAATAATATAGCGATTCATGTGCAAATTTAGTGATTTTTTGTTAAGGCAATATAAAAGATCACTAAAAATAGTGACAAATCACTAGGGGTGGCAACCATGAGTGGCAACCACACAAATGTTGAAAACAGCTTTTAAGACATAAATAAATTTCCCTTTATATTGTAGCTCTCTTTGCGTAAAAAAAAAAAAAAAAAAACTAGCGGCACATCAGTGCTTTCCCTTATTTTCTAGAATCAGCTTAAATCTTCGTATAAAAAAAGCTTATTCTCGCTTAGGCTCTTCACAGGGACAAAACAATGTCAAAACAATTGTCAAAATGTCAAAACAATGAGGACTGATTTCAAAACAACAAATGTCAAATCAATGAGGGATGGATCAGAGGTACAAGCTCTCAAAAATTGATTTGGGGTGGGGCCAAGGAATTTCCTTAATTTCTTATAATGAAGATTTCAAAATTTAGGGAGGGGCCGTTTTTTTATATTTCTTCAGTGAAAATACCAAACAAACTAGGTTTTAAAGGTGTGCGGGGTGCAATTGCTCCTCCACTGAACCCCACTTCCAATTGGAATCCCCGGACTAGATGGATTTTGGGAAGGCCAGGAATCTACATGTGCAATCAAAATTGTCCATCTCAGCATATTTAATAGCCACTAAGGTAAAGGGGTAGTATTTGCAGTATGGGGGTAGTAAGGGGAATATCTGTGGGGTGTCCTTGAAACATCTACAGCGAAGCTTTAATCTATATAAGCAATATATTAAGGCTTGTAGCGAGTAGTAGACAGATCAATACAACATTGTAGAAACAAAAACTTCGACTTCACATAAAAGTTAATTTTTCAGTCGCCACGTTGCCACCTTTTTCTGGCCACCACTTACGTAACTCATTTCAAGCAGCTGATTCAGGGAAGAGAACGGAATCACGGTAGGCTGGGTAAAAATCCGTAGGAAATTTCATATATTCGTTGGAGCTCTGATAAAACTGAGTTTCAAAGCGTCGGTCGTTTTTGTTAAATGGGTATAGGTACAATCGATATGATGGTATGGGTGCTGTAATTGGTCTCAATCCACGATTACCTTTATACCCTCTAAAGTAGTTTCTGCAGTTTGGGGACTTGAAGCAATTTGACAACTGATAGCCAAACGACGATTCGAGGGCGCAAGCAAGTATAATTGTAAAGATCTGCAAATAAATATTATGATTATAAATATTATTTAGATAGTCCAAACTTAGAATTTCTGAGAAATTCTTAAGGACGAAGAGTTAAGAATCACGGCTGTATGCAAAAAAAACAACATATTAATCCAGCTTTTTTTGACGAGGTCAGGTCGTCAAAGGAAGCGAGGTCAGGTTCCTTGAGTATAACAGTTTATTAAATGCAATAGAATACCCAGGATGAAAAATTCAGTTTCGCCAAAAAATGCAAACCGAAAATCATTCTAGGGTTAAGGAAATACTTTTAAAGTGTCATTTGTCACTATTTATGTATTACTGAAATTGCTGAACACAAATTATACTTCATATATATTATTTATTCTAAATACCGTTACCGTCCGAAAATATACATCCCTTAGCCAATGCTAAAACATGTACTTATTTCCTAAAACGACAGGGGCGGGCTTCCAGTTCATAATATTTTCCCTTGAGAGTAGTTGAGGAACGGGGATAAAGAAAAACAGTGATTATTTTATGAAGGAGATGAATCCGTCGAGCCAAGATAGATTGAACTTATTTCTTTTCTTCTCCTTCATATGTGAGTAAGTGATCATTTTAAATTTTTTTTTTTATCTCTGAGTATGTAATTCATATGTCGTCCCTCTTTGTACAGGCCAATGAGCCTTTGAGGGATTAATAACATGTAATATTATATGTGTATTTAATGAAGAATAAAACTTATCTTATCTTATCTTATTTCCGTCTTTCCTATATTTCCATATGACCATCTCCATCCTAATGTTAGTAAAAAAATAATTACAATAGCAAGTTCAATGCAATAAAATTCTCTCCTGTAAAGAAATCTTGCCTACAAGGCTCACTCAGCTATCAAAAACTCTGAAATACAAATATACAATTATAATTGCATCTGGAAAACAATAATTTTTTAAATAATTTGTAATTATTACTTATAAGTAATGAACTGTATATGTTTGCTTTTGTACTGTAAGATGTTTATGTTTTATCTATATTTATTAGGTAATACAGACTCACTGTGATTATCGGTCAATAATATCTACCACTCTGTTCGTATTTTATATTTGCCTAATTTCTTTCTATAGTTTTCTTCATTAAAGTAATTTTCCAAAAAATAAAAAAGCCAAGATTTCTACAGAAAATATGACAAAATTCCGAGTTTACTGTCAAGCCGTATTTACTAGTGTAAAATTTTTAAGAGAGAGGAAGAGTAGGGGGGAGTGGCGTGTGAGCTTGAAGTATATTTGAATGTGTATGGTTCGTTTCTTTCTATTTTACTTCGTAAATGTTGTTTAAATGTATTAGGGTATTATTTGTTTGTTGCCATAGCTTTGTGGATTTCTATTGCAATAAATATTTATCTATTTATAGTATTCATATTTAAAATAAAAATATTGTTTCTCCTATTGTCTCTTGGCTTTATATCTTCAATATCTTTCTTCATTATTTTAAGGATGGATTTTCACGATAAGCACAATGTTAGGAAGACGATTACAGAAACAGTTAAAAGGAAAGAGTAAAAAGATTCAAACAGGCCAATTAGTTGGATGGAAATTGACTCTAGCAGGCTGTTACTTTGAAAAAGCAAGACAAATCTCGTTTAAGCTGTTGGTACTTATTTGACCAACTACAGTCAGCAAAATATGTTATGCTGCAATCACATATTTACCAGTTCGGCGGGTGGTTGGATCGAACAACAGATAAGAATCTTTCAAAGACAAAATTGATTTGTCTACCCGCTCTCCACAACCTGGTTTACATATCGGAGTATCACTTGCACCACGTGTAGCCACGTGGTGGAGCCATCGTTTAATGGAAGTGGTTCACCACTTCCATTTCACTGTGCTTCGTCACACCATGCATTGTGGACTTTGCGCCACGTTGGGTAAACTCTCGCCACAGTGGCCAGGTGTAGATTCCTTTTAAAAGTGGATTACCCATGTTTTTTTTTCTAAAAAGGTATTACCATTCAACAAATGGACGTGACTCGGATAACTCATCTGCGCTATGGTTATCTCTTACGTTTTTTTCTCTTGCGTTTTTTTTCTCTTACGTTTTATCTCTTACATTTTTTTTTGCAATAATGGTAGCAATAAACGAGAGAGAAGAAATGTTGATGGTTGTCACGATTATGATGTCAAGTTTACAAACCTAATTGGGCTTATTAATATAAGTATGATGAGCAGTCGAGTACTTCCTGGATTTGTTTACAGGCAGTGAACAAACTTTTGCACTTTTATAGAACTGATTCACACCTTTGTTCAAATTAGTTCCATCTCATGGGTTGCAGATCCAGAAAGGATATCGTCCCCTTGTCTTGGATGTAATCTTTTCTTAGATAAATATAAACTTATTGAGAAAAAAAAACTTAGCTTCCAAGCCTGCTAACAAAATAAGACAAAGCAATTAGTCAATTGACTAATTAATAAGACAAAGCAATTAGTCAATCGACTAAATAATAAGACAAAGCAATTAGTCAATTGCCTAATTGACTAAATAATAAGACAAAGCAATTAGTCAATAAAGTACAGGATCCACCACTGCCTAAAATAAGCCGATAAGCTACGTTTATTTAGTGAATTTAATTTTTGGTTGACGTTTACAGTGTATTTTATTTCTACTCCTTCCAAATCACAAATCAAGGTACTTGTCAATTAGCTGGAACCCACGCGATATATTGTATAGAGAAGATGTTTAAGAAACTAGTCAAACGGGTTTCTTTCAATAGAGAATTGGATTGCCTTTGTCATTGCGTTTGCAATATTTAAACTATTGTTTTTGGGGTTTAGGGGGAAAAAGGTACCAAGGTTAGGTTAAGTTAAGTATTTAATATATGCTATGCTTCACCCCCACCCCCTAATATGCAAATATATAGCCCAGATTTGTTTCTATACTATTATATTTTCATCATATTTTGTTTTTTTTCATTAGTATTAACCAAACTTAACTTCTTGCGTGGGTTCCAGCTAATTGGCAAGTACCCAAATCAATAAGTAAAATAAATATATCAGTGCTTGATTAATTTTCTCGGAAAGGATAATACATACAAGTCCTTGGACCAGTTGAATATTTAGCCATCACAGGGTCAATGGCTCCTGTCTGGCTATGTTAGCTTTAGTGAAGTTAATTAAGGTTGATGAGTAAAATTAAATAAATCAATCTCCATTAGTTTATTTAGTATGTACCAGTACGATTAGATATTTAACCATCAGAGCGCACATACTTCCTAGCGATGAAAAAAACAACAACATTTAATGCAAAACAAAAACGAGCAAACTTATAAAATGTTTTTGTTAACAGAGTAATTAAATAGGAGGGTGCCATCCTATGGCATTTTACAGCAAGGCCATGACGTTTTTATGCCGTAAATAGTCAATGGCTCAGGTTACCTTGACTAAGGAAAGCAATTCTGTAGTACGACCTTACGTCTATCATTTGTATGTGCGAAAATCCCTTGCCTGTCATAAGACTCTAAATTTCCAAATTTAAAAATCTTCAAAACAAGTTTTTTGGGAATCTGGAGCTTGAATAATTAGAGTGCAAATATATTGCAGTTCTGTAGAGATATGTATATTTGTTTTAAGATGTTTATTATTTATTCTCACTGGCAGAATGAGTAAGATTCAACACTGATATGCAAGGGTTGCCAGTTGGGAATCCTAATGGATTATAACTTATTTTTGTTCAGTTCATCAGTGATTTTTTTTATCCGCTGATCAGTGAAAAGACCAAACCTGTTGCTTCAAAGTAAACATTTTTGAAGAACCTACAAATATGAATAGGAAAAGCAATGCCCTTAACTGAATCACATCACTTCCTGACCAATTTTAAATCAAACTTATTTCCAAAATATATGTAATTGGTTTTTGGCGTTATTGATAAAACTTCTACGATATGTTGAGGGGGATGTCAGTAGGAACCTATTATTGAATTCTGACGGGAGTCCATATATAGATATAGAAGAGATTTAATGTCCTTGGTAAAAGTGTTATTTCTAGACCAATCAGATGCCTAGAATCCCTGTAAGAACAAGACCACACCTCTTTCTAGACCTGTTTGATGGTTAAATGGTTTGATGGTTCTGTTTGTTGATGGTTGTATTGTTTGATGGTTTGATATTGTTTCATGGTTCTGTTTGTTGATGGTTATATGGTTTGATGGTTATATTGTTTGTTGGTTATATGGTATGATGTTGTTTCATAGTTCTGTTCTGTTTGTTGGTCAACTTTTTTGATGTTTCAATGCCTATTGAATACAGACAGAAGTTTACATCATTGCCAGATAAGAGCGACTATGGTTATATGGTTTAATGTTGTTTCTTAGTCCTGTTCTGTTTGTTGGTCAACTTGTTTGATGTGTCTAAGCCTCATGGATACAACCAGAAGCTTACAGTATTGCCAGATAAGAGCGTATATGGTTATATGGTTTGATGTTGTTTATTAGTTCTGTTCTGTTTTTTGGTCAACTTGTTTGATGTTTCTAAGCCCATTGGATACAGACGGGAGTTAACATCATTGTCAGATAAGAGCGTCTAACGGGACAGGATCATTTACACTTATTTCTAGGCCAGTGGATTTACGTAAGGTTTCTCTTACATCGCAATTCAACCTTGAGATTTTGTTTATAATGAACATGCTTTGTGGTTAAAGTAACATATCGTTTCACGACACTATGGAGCAAAAAACGAACACTGTGAATTTAGAAGTTTTAGCTCCACAGATATATAATGTGAGTCCTGTTTAGTAAATTTTCTTAGGTTTTTCCAAATAAAATCATTTTTTTGTAGTCCCCCACCCCCTCCAATATATTCAAATACAGGGTATACCCCCCCCCCCCAAAAAAAAAAATATCTTTATATTTTGTTTCAATATATACTCTTTTTCACTATGTAAACCCCTCCCTCCCACCATTCGTCACCAATTAATTCTTTCAATTGAAGCTATCAGAGGCAACGCTGTAGCGTTGCCTATAGTAAAGGCCATACGGCTCCAATATTTTATTATTATTATTTATTTATTTTGTTTTTTCCATAGGCACTTCATACAGAAGGGGTCGTCGTAGAAACTTCAAAGGGGGCTCATTCGATTGGAAATCCAGAGTTCAAGTGCCCTTTTTAATAATCGAAAATAATCGGGGGTCAACAAGCCCCCCCCCCAGGTCCATCATTTCCCCATACACATCCAATCAAAAGTTTGAGACAGCTATTTTGTTAAGCATAGTTGATATCCACATAGAAAATATGTTTTTGAGGAGGACATTCCCCCACAACCCTCAGGGCAAGGGTTTTAAGTTATGCCCTGTGGGCATATAAGATTTTTATAGATGGTGTTGTCATAGAAACTTCAAAAAAGGCTCATTCGATTGGAAATTAAAGGGCTAGTGCCCTTTTTAATAGTCGAAAGTGATCGGAGTGTAACTAGCCCCCCCTCCCCACGCCCATCATTTCCCCAAACACATCCAATCAAAATTTTGAGATAGCCATTTTGTTCAGTGTAGTGGATTTCCACATAGAAAATATATTTTTGAGGAAGACACTCGCCCACAACCCTCAGGGCAAGGGTTTTAAGTTATACCCTGGGGGCATATAAGATTTTTATAGATGGCGTTGTCATAGAAACTTCAAAAAAGGCTCCTTCGATTGGAAATTCAAAAAGCTAGTGCCCTTTTTAATAGTCGAAAGTGGTTAGAGGGCAACTAGCCCCCCCCCCCACGCCCATTATTCCCCCAAACACATCCAATCAAAATTTTGAAACAGCCATTTTGTTCAGCGTAGTTGATTTCCAGATAGAAATAATATTTTTGAGGAGGACACTCCTCCAACACCCTCAGAGCAAGGGTTTTAAGTTATACCCTGGGGGCATAAAAGGTTTTTATAGAAGGCGTTGTCGTAGAAACTTCAAAAAAGGCTCATTCGATTGGAAATTAAAGGGCTATTGCCCTTTCTAATAGTCTAAAGTGATTGGCGTGCACCTAGCCCCCCCACGCCCATCATTTCCCCAAACACATCCAATAAAAATTTTGAGAGAACCATTTTGTTCAGCGTAGTTGATTTCCACATAGAAAATACGTTTTTGAGGAGGACACTCCCCCAGAACCTTCAGGGCAAGGGTTTTAAGATATGCCCTGGGGGCATATACGGTTTTTATAGAAGACGTTGTAGTAGAAACTTCAAAAACGCTCATTCGATGTGAAATTCAAAGGGATAGTGCCCTTTTTAATAGTCGAAAGTGATTGGCGGGGAACTAGCCCCTCCCCCTACGCCCATCATTCCCCCAAACACATACAATCAAAATTTTGAGATAGACATTTTTGTTCAGCGTAATTGAATTCCAGATTGAAAATATATTTTTGAGGAGGACACTCCCCCACAACCCTCAGGGCAAGGGTTTTAAGTTATGCTCTAGGGGCATATAAGGTTTTTATAGAAGGCGTTGTCGTAGAAACTTCAAAACAGGCTTATTCGATTGGAAATTAAAGGGCTAGTGCCCTTTAATTAAAGGGCTAATAGTCGAAAGTGATTGGAGGGCAACTCGCCTGCCCCTCCCCCGGCCATCATTTCCCCAAGCACATTCAATTAAACTTTTGAGATAGCCATTTTGTTCAGTGTAGTTGATTTCCAGATAGAAAATATGTTTTTGAGGAGGACACTCCCCCACAACCCTCAGGTTCCTGGCGGCATATAAGGTTTTTATAGAAGGCGTTGTCGTAGAAACTTCAAAACAGGCTAATTCGATTGGAAATTAAAGAGCTAGTGCCCTTTTTAATAGTCGAAAGTGATTGGAAAGCAACTAGCCCCCCACGCCCATCATTCCCCCCTACACATCCAATCAAAATTTTCATATAGCCATTTTGTTTAGCGTAGTTGATTTCCAGATAGAAAATATATTCTTGAGGAGGACAATCCCCCAAAACCCTCAGGGCAAGGGTTTTAAGTTATGCCCAGGGGGCATATAAGGTTTTCATAGAAGGTGGTGTCGTAGAAACTTCAAAAAAGGCTCATTCGATTGGAAATTTCGAGGTCTAGTGCTCTTTTTAATAGTCGAAAGTGATTTGAGGGCAACTAACCCCCCTCACACGCCCACCTTTTCCCCAAACATATCCAATCAAAATTTTAAGACAGCCATTTTATTAAACACAAGGCTGGTTCTTAGACAATGAAATGATTAAGGCTACAGGTTTTGCGTAATTATAAACAGCCTGTAAAAGGGCCGAATTATTTGCAAAATTATAAGAGATATTTTTAGGACATGGAAATTATGTAAAAGGCGGATGCTAACAGCCATTTAGAGTGCACATTATTCCTTTTTTCTATCTTTCTTTCGACAAAGTTTCTTTAATATTCTGTTTTATATATATATATATATATATATATATATATATATATATATATATATATATATATATATATATATATATATATATATATATATATATATATATATATATATATATATATATATATATATATATATATATATATATATATATATATATATATATATATATATATATATATATATATATATATATATATATATATATATATATATATATATATATATATATATATATATATATATATATATATATATGTATATATATATATATATATATATATATATATATATATATATATATATATATATATATATATATATATATATATATATATATATATATATATATATATATATATATATATATATATATATGCTATATATATATGTCGTATATATATGTGTGTGTGTGTGTGTGTGTGTGTGTGTGTGTGTGTGTGTGTGTGTGTGTGTGTATATATATATATATATATATATATATATATATATATATATATATATATATATATATATATATATATATATATATATATATATATATATATATATATATATATATATATATATATATATATATATATATATATATATATATATATATATATATATATATTACTAAAACCGCTAGAGCATTAAGTTTGAACTTTTAGAATATTTTGAGAGGGATATCGATTTCAATTAAACGACATTATTTGCTTTCAGGTTGTCAAATAACAACTTCTCCACACTGCATCTAGCCAACGGTAACGTCAAAGTCACAAATGAAAGGGTTTAAAGAGTCAGAAATAAAGAGAGCTCAGTTATTCCTTTGTAATATGTTTATACTTTAATTCCAATTTTTTTTTTCATATGCAATCTTTCGAACGTTTACATTATATATAGATTATTGGTGAATCAAATCTGAGTTCAAGAACCACTCCGAACCTTGATTTCAAATTGAACAAAATTTATAAAATAATCATTTTTAATGAAGTCAGAAGAAAGTTCAAATCATCCTATGCAACATAATACTTTAAATTAGAATTCAATATTTTAATTCTTAATCCGAGAAGATGAAATTGGAGACACGTGAATCATATTAACTAACAATAAAGCTTAAGGAATTTTTCGAGAGAAACACAAAAAAAAATATTTAAAACTTAAGACAAACACAAATAGAATCCTATAATAATTCAAGCGTAAACCGACCATTAATTACTGTCAAAGAACAACTAAAACTCGAAATAAACAGAAATTAAAATAAAGGATTACCTAAAACATGAAGGTGACAGGTATTAATATGTATCAACAATTACATCCTAAAAAGAGTAAAAACCGAAATGAATGCTTAAGTTAAACTTAAAACTAACATAAATTACTACCCACAGGATTGTGGCTACTACTCACTACTTAACCGTAAGCCTTCTAAAGTCTGTTGTGTCATTTGAACTTCACTGAAAACACGATATATTTTAAACTGAATTCCAACAAGTATAATATTAAAACATTAAAAAATGACAGCTAAATAAAATCTTAAGTCTTGAATTGCTGAGATTCACAGATATTAATATCATTATTACTCCCTCTTTTTAAGAAGGGTGACCCCAGCTTAATGTCAAATTATAGACCTATATCACTTCTCCCAATTTTCTCGAAATTACTTGAAAAAGTTGTGCATAAGAGGCTTTTTTCATTCCTGTCTACTGGGGCTTCAATTGGAAGCGATTCTGTTCTGTCTGATCACCAGTATGGCTTCCAACCTAAACTCTCTACTGCATGTGCTCTAGTTGACGTTACAGAATTTGCGCGTGTAAACTTAGACTACGGTCGTTGTGCTATAGGACTATTTCTTGATTTTTATAAAGCTTTCGACATGGTAGATCATTTTGTCTTACTGGGAAAACTGTTTCTACTCGGAGTTCGGGGAATTGCCGTTGAATGGTTTAATTCTTACCTGTCTAATATATTACAGTTTGTTTGTTGCGATGGGAAATATTCTGATCTAGCCTCGGTTTCCAAAAGGGTATCTCAAGGCTCAGTTTTGGGACCACTCATCTTTCTTATGTAGATTAATGACCTTCCTCCATCTCCCAACCTTGATACCAACACTGTTTTGTTTGCAGACGATAGTAATTTTTTTGTGGTTTCTAATGATCTGCCCTCTGCTGTTGCTAAGGCTCAGCTCCTGCTCAACCATGTGCGTGATTGGTGTGAGCAGAACGGGAAGCTGTTGAATAGCTCTAAGAGTAGTATTATTCATTTTCGAAACCCATACCACATGTCTGAACCTTCCCCAACAAGCTTTGTTTTTTATGGTACTGATATAATTCCCCAGTGCTCTTGTGTTAAACTTCTTGGCGTGCACGTTGATTGTTTTCTTTCTTTCAAAACTCATATTCCCTATACATATTCTACAATTTCTCGTCAACTGTCAATGCTTCATCGTGCCAATCAATTTCTTCCTCCCGATGTAATGCTTTCTCTTTACTATGCATTTGTCCTTCCTTATCTTTCTTATTGCTGCTCTGTATGGGGCAATACTAACTATACTTCCCTTCGGCAACTCCAAACAGCACAGAATAGAGCGGTGAAGGCAACTTTTCGCCTTCACCAACTCTATCCTACAGCTGATCTTTACAATGATACAGGTCTAGATGCCTTAGATATGGTTATCAAGAAGCAGAACCTAAAACTAGCTCATCGAGCCTTCAATTTCTCGC
Source organism: Artemia sp. Qi Xiang Cuo (assembly GCF_049724085.1). NCBI lineage: Eukaryota > Metazoa > Arthropoda > Branchiopoda > Anostraca > Artemiidae > Artemia > Artemia sp. Qi Xiang Cuo. Next base: position 8,554,011 of record NC_142812.1, on the reverse strand, counting down.
TTCCTCCAAACATCTTACCCTACTTTGATCTAGCATCAACACATAAGTGCCAGACTTTGCTTCGGAGCTCTGTTCACAATTTCGGCTGCCTAAAAGGGTATCCTCAGCAGCTCAGAGGTCACCAATTTATAGAGCAATTGCTCTTTGGAACTCTATTCCCAGTGAACTTTCTCTTATCAGAAACTCTTCTTCCCTTTAAAGAAAAATATTTTCTAAGCCGTGAAATAATTTCGTTTTTTTCTTTATTTGTTTATTCATTTTGTTCTATCTATTTTTTTTCCGCTTAGCATTATCTAGTTTTTTTTCACTTCTTTTGTAGTTTATTATTATATTCGATCAAATTAGAACCCCGTTTTCTAATATTTTTATTTACGGTTTGAAATCTTTAAACTACAGGAAATTTTCAGTTTGAAGAAATTTAAGTATAAGGTTATTGTGTAGCAGTTGTTTTTTTTTTCTTGTATTGTGATTATATTTTAGAGCTATTGTTGTATTTTTTTTCTTACCTAATTTTTCCTGGTTTTTTAGGATTTTGTGTTTGATATGAGGTCCTCCACAAGCTATGCTTCTTGGGACTTCTAGCGCTTAAGTCTAGTTATGTAATAATTGTAGTATTGAATAAATTGAATTGAATTATATATTAAACATTTAGTTCACTTTCAATAGTGCTTTCCAGTCATATTAAATATTAATAATGATTATATTTGAGCTGACGCACTTTGTTAAAGAAAATCAAATAGTTTCGTTTATTTTGAATAAAAAACAATTCTATGTAATTCAGGCTATTTTTCAAATGTCCACAGATTTGTTCTCAAAATGAATTTTTCGATTAAGACTAATCGAAGTAATAATTGCAATTCCTTAATAAACTATAAATGGCAATTTTTCTCACTGATGGTTTTTGGTTACTATGGGCCGTGGCTCATTCTCTACTAGGTTGTAGATATCACTGCAACCATGATTACTTATATGTAGCCTATTTGTAATTTCCCAGAAGTCGTTTGCTATTTCTAAAATTTGCTTACTTTCTCGAAAAAAAAAAGAACTTTTCCCAACAACAATGAAGTTACCCAAGTTATATAAAAAAATTCTCAAAAACCTAATCTTAGGTCCGAGATGTACACCAGGCGACAGGAAATGAGTAGCCCCTCATCCAAAGTATAAACAAGCTTTCTTCATTTAAGTTTACTATCCCGATATAAAGCATAATAAAGCTGTTATAAAGCATAATTGTTTATGCTGCATTTTAAAATCTTGTATGCACCCCTGGGCACCCATATGGGGGGGGGGAGGGGGCATACCCCCCCTGGCTGAATGATGATGCCTTATTTTTATATTTTTGTTCTGAGATTTCTATTAAATAGCATTAAAAGTGCCAATTAGATGAGGTTTGTCTCCCCCCTGGAATTCAGCTTATGGGTGCCCATGTATGTGCCTAATACCAGTTTTTTTCCGCAAAAATATATTTCGATGCATAGGCGCGGTCACAGTTGAATTCCTGGGGATCCCATTTGGTCCCAAGGTCACTAGTTTTTCAACCCTAAACTTGACATAAATAATGCTGACGAATGTCACGCACATGCTACTAGAGATTAAAATCTAATATTCATCGCAATGACTTCTTCATTTTTATTCATCAAGATTCATCAAGATTATTCATCTTCATTTTATTAAAAAAAAATTAACATAAGATAAGATATTTATTTAAAAAAACGTCTGTCACAAGCCCCGAAGGACCGAATTCGCATTTCAGAGTCATAAAACCAAAAAAATAAAAAATGATTAAAAAAAGGAAAACTAAAAAACTGACAAACCAATGCAAAAAATGACAATATCAAAACGGCAAAACCATTCATTAGTCAAAAACAATTAAGCAGCAAAATGTCAGAAACTGAAAAAGGTAAAAACAAAAAAAAGAGTGAAATAAAATTAGCGTTAAAAAGGCTTAGAAGATAACATATAAAAAGGGAGAGGAAACAAAAAAATCGAACGAAACAGAAAACTTGGGTATCACCAGTACCACAAAATAGAAGAAAAAAAAGAAGGAAAACTAGCGGTTTATTTTATCCGTAATGAAGGGTAAAAAGGTTTTTTCATACCTGGAGGTCAAGCAACGGATAGGGGACAAGATAGGAATGGTTTCAGAAACAGCACGTGGCAGGCGGAAAAACAACATGATGTAAGTGTAGCGTAATTACTGTTTTCCAAACAATACCTTGTCTTATTCCTAATTTTCTCCCAGTGTTCAGTTTTCGATTTGGTTTGTTATTGCAAAAATTGCAACAGTGTCAAATTTTACTGGGTGACCTATTCGTTAGCATAAAAGCGTCTCATTTTTTTTTTTTCTTAAAATGGAATTGATCCGAGTATGTCACCTTTTATGCTTGTGATCCTGGACCATAAGCACCATGAATGCGATTTGTTGTCTGGAAGTGGGATCATGAATATAGAATAGGTTAATTTCCATCACATAACTTGACTGAGTTAGTTCAGAAAAGTTTGAAAAAAAAGTGATAATAACTACAGAAGAATAAGTGTAACGTCTTTATCTTCTATATAAATAAAAACATGGAAAGATTGTTTTAACTTTTTTATTAAGAGCAGCGCTATGTAAAGAAATTATTAACTGAAAAAATACTAGATACTTGTCGGTTAAACAAAACACACCAAAGAAGTGAAGTTAGGGTTGATCCTAATGAAATATAAAAAAAATGATCATAAAATAATAAGAAGAAACAAAAGAGAAAAAAAATTTTGTTTCTAAAGAAGAAACTTTAGAAACAAAATTATGGAAGCCTAATCCAACCTAACACAACCTAACCTAACCTTAACCATCTCTATGTATTAAATACAGGACCAATATTTTTTCGGGGGATGTTTTACACGACGAGTTGTTCGGGGGGGGGGGGGGAGTTACATATTATCACAACCCTCCCCGCCTGTCAAAGTTATAAAATAATTTAAAATTTCAAGTTTTGAGGTTGCTGATGACTATTCTAGGGCTGAACGATGACCTGAAGCTCAACGATAACCTCGTCACTGGTACTAATTCCTCCCTCCACAACTAAAATGTACTCTGGATGGCACTAATATACATTTGGTGAAAATATCTTATATTTTAATGTAATCAAAGGATATTTTTGTGATTTTTTTATTTAGAAATTACATGCTAAGGTAAATTTAGCTAATTTAGCTAAATTTAGAAAATTTAGCTAAGGTAATTACATGATGATCCGCAAAATTTTGTCTATCATTTAGGTTATGTTATACGCATCACCTGTGTAAAGTATAACAGTAGAGAAATTTGGCACAAAAATAGCCCTCGAAGAGATTTCCAGATCTACATTAGACCCAGTTCAACCATTTTTATAGATATTAATTCGTAACGAGAATCATCGCATCAACGGCTTTATTAATTCAAGCATGATGAAAAACTGTGTACTTCCTGTATATTTAGGTTGTTACAAATTGGCATTCCCAACTGGACTGTTAATAGTTAATTAAGCTCCTAATTAGATGAAAATAGGATTTAAGATCACCTTAACTGTTAACTGATTTGTTCACCTTATCTTAAGTTTAATTTGTTTTTCAAGCTGTACTTCAGCGGAACCACTGCAATGGTCATCCTTAGGGCTTGCTTAGTTTTTTGAAACAGAATAATTTGCTAACCATAGTTATCATGAATAATATGATTAACCTATATTTTCCTGAAAATTAGGAATTTCCTATATTTTTAACTTAGTTTGCCCTCTTTGCACTGACCGATCTAGGAGGGGGGCAGTATGCTTTGGAAGCTGATTTGTATCGGGCACTGGCTCATCAGTAGCTTTTTGATCTGATACAATGTAGTGAAAGAAGCTTCAATAAATTAACCTTAATTAAAAACTATCTTAAAAACAGGACAACCAAGCAGTGGTTGACAAACCTCAGCATAATCCACATAGAACATGAAATGGCTTTGAAGCTTTCATAAGGATTCATTATAGAGACATTTGCTTCGAGAAAAGCTCGTAAAGCTCAGATTTAATCTAGGGGATAAGATTATAGAAGGCTCAGGGTGTTTTTTCATAGTTAAAAAAAGTTTGGAAGATAATTCTTCGAACCAAAATTAGAATATTGGAAGCTACAGTGATGACAGTGGTCAAATATGGTTTTGAAGAATGGGTGCTTCGAAAAACGAAGGAAGATTTGCTACATGTGTTCCAAAGAAACTGCCTACGGATTGTTCTGGGTACCCGGCTGACTGAACGTATTTCAAACAGTAGGCTGTACAAAAAGTTTTGGTTCAATCCCGCTTTCTAGGGCTATAATGAGAGAAAGGTTGAGATGATTAGGGACGTTCTGCGGATAAAGGATGACAGTTGCCAAAGATTGTCCTTTTCCGCCGACCGTCTAGGGCTAAATAGAAAGCAGGTTGCCGCGGTTGGGGTGGGAGGATGTCGTAAAAAAGATTTAAGCGAATTGGGAACTTCCTGAAATGGTGTAAACAGGGAGGCATTGAACAGATTAGGATGGAGGAGGAAGGTGAGTAGCTGTGTTGGTCACAGGCGGCTTGGGGCTGCGGTGACTTGTTAGTAGTAGTAGAAGATAAGATTAAATGTTTATAACTTAAATCGTATACATCATCTCTCACCAATAGAATACTGTTACGCGGGATCTGATATTTTATCTTGAACCTTATTGTAAATATAGATTAACATTAAAAAAATAGTAAAACAATTAAATAAATATATGATAAATAGACATATTTTTTAAAGAAGTAAAATAACCCTAATCTGATATCTAGAATTGATTTGTTGACTGGGGGGGTGTCGTTCTTTCCCCGGGCACTGACAGATCTAGATCTTTCACTGCCTTTTTGAAGATTTTTAATCCAGCACTCCCAAGAAATACGCTCCCAAATATAGATCCACTAAAAAACAATAAAGACGCCCTAATTTCAAACGGCAAAGCCCAAATGTCAAAAAAATGGCCACAGAGCCACTGCGTAGGAACAAAGCAGATCAGGGATGGTAAAATCCCAAAATGAAAAATAACAACTTCTCGGGAGGAAAGGGTTATTTTAGTACCTTCTTCTTTTGTCACGACAACGAATAAAGCACAATTTAAAAAATGCATGAAATACTTTCAATATAAACCTAAACTAGAAACTAAAATATTCCGCTGAATTCGGCTCAACATCTCAATAATATTCAATATTTATCAAACAGTTCGTGGTAACGAACTGTAAGTAAGGAGCGACCCGGCTCAATGGTAACCGATACTATAAAAAACGGTATTTTGATACCAATAGATACATCAAAAGAATCAGATTTTAATGCTGATTTCAAATATACAAGTTTAGTCCTACCCATCAAAAGTTACGCGCCTGAGAAAATTTGGCTGATTTTCGAAAAAAGAGGGAAAGACCCCCTAAAAGCTATAGAACCTTAATCAAAATCTCACCATCAGACTCAGCTTATCAGACAACCCTGCTGTAGAGGTTTCAAGCTCCTATCTGTAAAAAAGTTGAATTTTGTATTTTTTGCCAGAAGAAAGATCACGGATGCGTGTTTATTTGTAGTTTTTTTTTCCATGGGTGATCGTATCGACCCAGTGGTCCTAGAATATTATGGGAGGGCTCATTGTAACGAAAATTAAAAGTTCTAATGCATTTTTTAAGTGACCAAAAAAATGGAGGGCAACTAGGCCGCCTCCCATGCTCATTTTCTCCCAAAGTCACCCGATCAAATTTTTGAGATAGCCAATTTGTTTAGCATGGTCGAAAATGTGATAACTATGTCTTTTAGGATGGCTTAATCCCCCAAAGTCCCCGGGGGGAGGGCTGAAACTTATGAACTTTACCCAATGTTAACATATAGTATTGGTTATTGGGAAGTATACAGACGTATTCAGGGGGATTTTTTCCGGCAGGGGTCGGGGGTTACGCGGGAGGATCTTTTCATGGAGGAAGTTTTCATGTGGGAAGGGACATTGCTATGAAGGGGACGCCGGATTTCCTAGCATTATTTAAAAAAAGATCAGAAATTAAATTTTAAAAAAGAAGTTTTTCAACTGAAAGTAAGGAGCAAAATCAAAATTTAAAACGAATAAAAATATTACGTATATGATTGGGTTCCCCCTAGTCAATGCCTCGCTATTTAAGCCAAAATGTTTTTAGTACTTTGATAAGAGCTATTTATTCTAATTAACGGCCTTTGTGATTAAGGGGTAATTTTTAAAGAATTGGAACAAAATTCGACCTTTAGCGTAAAGAACGAGGTATTAAATAGGGGGCGAACCCCTCGATATATGTATTAAAAATATATTAATATAGAAGTTCGTTACGTAAATTAATTCGTAAGTTACGTATATTTATTACAAATAAAAACGTTCGTAAATAAAATTAAACAACTTTCGAAAAAGCCATTTAACCAAATAAAAGTAAAATTAATATGCAAATTTTGATTTAATTATTCATGTACGGCAAGTCAACATCCAAACCTGCATTAATGCAAAAACGTTCAAAAATTAACTAAAAAACAAGTTTTTTTTAACTGAAAGTAAGGAGCGACGTTAAAACTTAAAACGAACAGAAATTATTCCGTATATGAAAGGGGCTGCCCCCTCCTTAACGCCTCGCTCTTTACGGTAAATTTTGACTTTCTCACAGCTCTATTTAGTTTAAACAATAAAAAACTTTAGCGTAAAGAGCGAGGCGTTGAGGAGGGGACCCTTTCATATAGGGAATAATTTCTGTTCGTTTTAAGTTTTAACGTCGCTCCTTACTTTCAGTTAAAACAAACTTGTTTTTTTAGTTAATTAAGATAGATTCTCCTTATGGATTACCAATTCACCACCAGTTCGTGTACATCTCAGAGCGCTATTTACTCCACCACGCGTAGTACACTGCATGTAAAATTTTTCTGCATGTCGATACAGTTTGATGCAGCTTGACACATTTCAATTGGTTAACCCCTTAGTAGAAGGACTACTAAATACCTGATCATTCCACGTCAGGAGTATGGTATAAAGTATAAAATGCGTTTCTTTGGCAGATAGTAATGCAGCCAAAGTTGTATTTTGGAAGGGTTTCAACATACCAACAATCAAGCATCCTTTCATAGGTTGGAACAAGCATATTGAATATTGTCTGAAACTGGTATCAAAATTTATGCTTCTCAAAAATCTTGAAATAATTCAAAACCAAAAGATTTTAACCTTGACACTAGTCCTCACAGGGGAGAACTTATTCTTACGGGTCTCTTTAAAAAAGGAGCCACTTTAAAAATATAAATAATTCCCTCCTATTTCAGTTATACAACTTATTTATTTATATAGCCTATTTCACTCTTTTACTTTGTGTTTGTTATTTTTCCAGAGTTTCGACCTGTCCCATCTCCAGAGGATCCGAGTGGTACAATTCGTTAGTAATCATAGACAGAGAAAACACAAGGAGAGAAATAAGAGTCGTCCTCAATGGGTTCGACCAGTTGTCGAAAAGAGTCCGTAGAATTGCGGTAAGACTCAACGTAATTTTCCCTAGTTTGCTTCTGTACTGGACCTTGTTTGGGTTTCTCTGACGTCTAGACCCGAGGCTTCCATGTCCCCCCTCTACTCCTTCCATCCTTTGGTCAACTTAGCTACAAGGGAATTGTTAAGTAGTCCTTTTTGTTTGGTTCCACCGCTTGCGCAGAAAATTCCCAGGAGTAAAAAATTGGCCAGAAAATATCAAGCTACTTATGCATTATATGGTACACAGCGCTATAGACTGTAAAAGCAAACCGGACACGGAGACCCGTCAAACGGGTATTTGCTATCTAAATTGATTGCAAAGCAAGGTTTCTTAACGAGTTTACAATATTTAAACGATTGTTTTTTGGGGTTTGGGGGGACTAAAAGGTACCTAGGATGGGCTAAGTTAGATTACGTATTTAATATATGCTAAGCTGTACCCCCCCCCCCGTAATGTGCAAATATATAGCCCAAATTTGTTTCTAAACTCTTATATATTCATCCTGTTTTATTTTTTTTCATTGGTATTGACCAAACTTGACTTCTTTCGTGTGCAGCATATAATGCATAAGAGTAATAATGTACCTATTGATTTCACGAATACATGAATATACAGTTTATTTTCACGACTACAAGCCTGGGGCATGAATATACAGTGCAGTTTGACGAACACATTGCAAAAAGCGACCAATCCTTTTATATTATATACCTATAAAGTGAATATACACGTTTTGAGAGTATAATTGAGATTGTATAATGCAAGCAGACTGGTTTTTGAGGAAGCACCCATTTTTTAGGGCCAATCAGAGAGAGCGGAGGTTACTCCATATACGATAACTTGATTAGTAATTGGATTCGAATAAAAGGAGTGATTTTCATTGCAATTCATATAAGTAAAAGAATGGAATTCAGAGAGAATAGTTTATTTGAGACGATATTAGTAGAGAAAATGAGTGGAGCATTTACACTAGTGGAGGTTGATGGTGGAGCCACTAGCAGCAAAGATATACGAGTACCAAACGTGGCTATGGAAATAACAGGAGGCTGTAGACTATGCCTTGAATGGGATGATATGTATGCTAGATATGTGATATCATTGAGCAAATTTAAAATGGAGGAGCAATTATGTTTTGCTGCGAAACTGAATATTGTGCATTTAAATAGACTTCGGGCAGCATTAGATGCACTAGTGAAATATATTGATGAAAACAAATTGAATCAGTGATTATTATTGTTGTAATTATGCTCAATAAAATTGTTTCTAAATCAAAGATATTTTTCTTTCTATAGTAGGCTAGCGTGTAGTTTTAGAGTAGAAAAAAAAATCTGGTTAGTCTGTAGTTGGTTGTGAGAGTGTTAGGACTAAAAAAAATACATAGATTTGAGAAACAGCGAATCGTTGGGAATCTTGTGTTTATGGAAAAACGTTTGATTCTAGATGATGATTTTCTAGAGCTGTCTATTCAAAGGAAGATATTTTCTCAGGGAATGCTTGTTGATATAATGAAAACTGATTCTCCATCATTAGACTATTGCATGAAGCTTTTACGTTGTGGTCCAAATGCATTTACACAAATTATTGACATATTAATCACGACACAGCAAAATGATATTGTGGAAATGCTTTTAAACACTAGCTTAGAAATTTAGAACTTTTTTCATGAGAAAGATGGAGTTCAAGGATGATTTACTCCTCTCTCTCTCACTCTATCCCACTCAGTTTGTTGTTGGTAACTCAGTTTCATTGTGGCAGTGAGAGTGTCAGCACATGAAAAATGTTCCATACATGTCCAATATGCATGTACACACTAGGCAGCTGGTCATCATGTGAGAATTGCACAATGATTGATGAGTATGATGAAAAGTGCAGATTATGCAACCCGTGTAAATTGCATAGAGGATATGCTGTACAAATTAAAGGTTGTAATTCCTGTCTTGAAGAGGTGTTTGACTCTCATTCTAGAGGGCACCTATGCTCCAATTGCCACTATGATAAATGTAATCAGTGGGAGAATACATATCCTGGTATGATTGGAAAGAATCCTAAGCGTGATTTTAGTTTACTGCTACGAGATTGGTATCGTCGTGGCTTTAGATTGTTCTGGGAGGAGGAGCCGGGTCAGCGATTCAACTGTTGGAACAACAAAAGAATTTGGTTTCTACGTCATCGTTGTGAAGACAATGGGTATTATGATTATAAGCCCACTGATTTTTATTTGGCTGTGACGGAATGTGATTCGCCACTTGAGGACACTGTTTGTGACATTGCTTCAAATAAGCAAATTGAAACTTGTGAATTCTATAAAATGAATGAGAATAGTATCATTGACTATACAAAGAGATATGACAAGAGTGAAGTTACACTCTACTGTAGAAAATGTGACCCTGATATTGCAGCATATCAGGATCAGTATGCTGTGAATTCAGATAATCTACCCGCAATAGCTGTTCTCGACAAATACCTATATGATGTAGAAGATGAAATCTAAAGAGTAGAAAAGTCTTTTTTATCATGTACATACATTTTTCATTTATTAATAAACAATTTCACATACATTTTTAGAACATTTTATTCGTAGGGCACTAAAATCAATATTAAACACGTTTTTAAGTATATTTTGAACTATAAAGTCGTTCAATCGAGGTAAGTCAACGTAGATGTCGAGAAACTGCTTGTAGGTATAGCCACGACATCTGAACATGAAAAAGAGTAGAGCATGAAGGCCACATGTCTTAGTCGTTAAATCCTGTACTCTTCGTTGATTTTGAATAATAGTTTTCCCACTGCTTTCAATAAATTTGCTGATGTATGGAGTGTAGAATTTATACGATAGGCCAAGAGGATCAACAAATTCAATATTCTTCGATGTTTGCAAGATGCATAGCCAATGGCCTGTCTTCAAAGTCGATGGACTGCTATTAACAATGATTAGGGTATTGTTAACACTTGGAATTTTTTCAATGAAGTCCGATGGTATGCAATAGGACTTGTACTGGGACATGTATGGATCCATACTAAATACGTTGATTATTTCGTCTGTGTTCATGGTGCTAGGTCTAGTAGAATTCTGCCGTCGGGTGTGATTTCCAAATAGGTTTCAAATTGACTCAATGATATTAGCGTGATACTCTCAGTCAAAGCATCGGCAAATGTACACTCTAAACGTATATTCTCTGCTCGTACTATGCTCAAATCCTGTGTCCCTGAAAAGTACAAAAAAATTACGTCATGATTTTTTTAAAATAATGAATTGGTTATGCCGTTTTCAAATAGTTGAGTAATGATCTAGGGATTGCATGGTCAACTCATACAGAGTTTTATAGGATTTTTTGTCAAATGATTGAGTGTACAGTGGAATACCATTCACTTTGCACACAAGGCTAGATAGACCGAAAAAATTAAAATCATGGAGGGATTCAGTCTAGGATCCAACGGCACTGCCACTCTTCACAAAGACCAAAGCCAAATTTGATGGCATTTCTCCATTGATAAATGATGAATCGGTATAGCTACGAGACTCGGTGGCAATGTGACGTTGATTGGTGATCGTATGGGGGACAAGAAGTTTAATGTTGTTGCCATTGGCTCTTAGCTTTTCCACTGCCAATGCCACAGAGCTCATAACCTGTTGTTTTCGGAAGTGGAAAATTGCCGATGTGATAATGATATTTGCATCGGGTGCTGCAGGAAGTGTTTTTCTCAAAATGAAATTCGATGGGGCCCGTTGCAACTTTATGTCAATCTTGACATTGGGGGGTAGCCATTGGGATATATTGAATATCTCATGATTTAATTTTCCAACCAGATGATACTCCTGGGTCACTGCAGTAGTCAACTCGCCGTCAGTATCAACACCTGATCGATATTCATAGCCCATTGACTGTCCTCTCAACTCCTTATATGCCTTTGGTGTCATCATCATAAATTGCATGTAGCTTCCATACTTGGATAAATTTTTGCTAGTGCTCACCAATGTTCCATTAATAAATACATTAATTTGTTTGAACAGGTTGTGTAGAATACAGTTTTCGTAAGAGAGACCATCGGCAGCAGTTGGAGTTCTATTATCTGACTTTTTCTTCACCGCAACATTTAAATCAATAAATGTTGATGACAAATCATTGAAATAGTCTTCATTGGAAAATATTTGAAAGTGTATATTTTCCGAGAGGGGTTGCTGGGGGTGAAATTGTTCACATTAACCATACTTGACACTGACATCAACATTTTCAGCATTGAACAGATTCAGCATTGAACAGATTCAATGAGGAACTGATTGATGGATGTGATTCCTTGGGGGGGAGATAAGTCATCTTAAGAGAAGAAATCCTTCTTTGACCTAACAATCTTTTTCTTCTTCTTATTGGTCTTCCTCTTTTTATTCCTCAAAGTCCTTGTTGGTGTCCTTCGCTTCCCGCCTGGGTAGAGACTGATGAGTGAATGACGCGCAGGCATCCTTTTCAAACCCTGCCCATTTTGCTGAGATTTTAATTCCTCACCAACGGCTCTTGCTGAAGATCTAATATTTTCCTTAACAAACTCCTTGAAATTCTTACCCGACCCCCAGTCCTGTAGTACTGAGGCAGCAAAATTTGATGCAGCAGGTACAAGATATTTTCTGGCAAGGGGTAGTGCAGAACGAAATAGCCTAGCGAACCAGCTACCAAGACCATAGCCAGACATTGTAGTAAGCCCCTTGTAGTAGTCCAATCCATTGCCTATTTGACGTGGACTCAGAGCACCAGCATAGCAATCAATATCGGGACAGACAAATGGAATTCTTCTATTTTTCATTTTAGGTGGTGCTGGTGTCGCCAACAATGGGTCGAAAATGACATGTAATCACTGCTAAGCCTTTTGTTATTGCTAGAGGATCACCCAAATCACTTCTTAGTATTAACTGACAGAGTTCCAAATACGAAACGTTTACAGGAAAATACTGAATATGCTTTATATTATAGTGATGAACATGTTCATGACTTGTATTTCGTTAAAGATCGTGTATGAAAAGTACTTTTTAATTGGCAACTCTTAATTTTTCCACTAAGAATGCACAGAAGAATTTACAAGACTCCGAGTTGAAACTAGGTGGATAATATGCAAAAATAACTTGATCCATCCCATAAACGGTGCCAGCGTTTTTCCCATTGATCAAATTCTGTTTAAAGCCAAGAACGTCTCTAAGATTATAATTGAGAATAATTATTTCAGGTTCAACAGGTGACGTAATGTAAATCCTATCGTGTTCCAATGAATAATTAAAATAGAATGTACCATTCCTACGATATGAGATTTTTCTATTGATTGTACGACACAAATCTGTCATACCATCATATTCTATATATTTTAATTTAACATATGGATATTCGCTTGATTTAAGTTCCTCAACCCATTCATAGTCGACAACGAGTGACGACTCGAATGATATTATCTTATACCATACACACGATCCTTTCTCAGGATGTCATGTGTGTTTATGAGAATACAATCGACAAGAGCCGCTTCATACTTTCCGTCATCGAATTTGATGGCGGGGGAGAGTTTGGTCCAAAAATCACTTGTTTTATTCAAATCATTGTAGAGAGGATCGGAAACGTTGGACATAAATGTTACATAGAAATCATTGGGCATTGTCAATATCTTCAACACCGATCCAAGAATCAAAATCAGAGTTGTATCCTAGCCAGCGAACAAGTAACTGTTTCTTATCCCTGTGAGTACGAGTCTTTAATATCTTTTCAATTTCATAGATTTCACTATTATTTTTAACTTTCTGTAGTTCATAGTCATAAAATCCGCCGAAAATCTCTTCATCTTTGGTATCGCGCAAATGATAAGTTATGGGTTTAGTGTCTAGGATTTTTGCCACTGTTAAAAAGTTCTGTGGACAACAAGTAATTCCCCTTTTCAAAAACATTAGTTGTTATATTAATTTGAACCGTATCACCAACATTGAATTTTTTTTTGACAATCGTTTCATTGGAATATTGTTTAAGAAAGGTGTCAATTGTATCATGATCAGAATGATGAACTTCAGTTGGGGTTGAATTGGACAGTGATTGATGAGGTTGTCGATTATAAATCAACATCATTTTACCTAAGTCATGAATAAAAGCAGATGTATTTTTCAATGTACAATATCTTGAAATCAAAAGTCGAATGGTTCTTATCAATCGTTCGGCCAATGCACCCTTTATAGGACTATGACTATGATAGAGCGGTGTATTATATTTTACTAGTACTTTTGCAACATGGGGATTAACAAATTCACTACCGCGATCCGTTTGAATTTTTTTATACGAATCCTGTTTGAGAATACTTTCTATAGCCTGAGCAACTTCAACACCTCTCTTTGACCGCAATGGAATAGCGTATGCATAACGACTAAAAACACTGACTGTAAGTAGAATGTACTTGTACAGTGTATTGTGATCTTTGAATCTCATCTAGAGTTAAGAGATCTGCTTGCATTATATGCAATGGGAAAAAGGCTTTAGTTTTTCGATAATGATTAGCAGGAAGCCTATGATTTCTATGCGGAGTATATCTTGATTCATTTTGTAGATAGTCTTGTACACTTTTAGTGTGAACACAAGTGACTTTGGAAAGAGTGGTGGGGGAACTTAAACTCCCCGCTTCACCAATTTTTCATAAGAACGCTTCAGAACTCCAACCATTTTGAACGTAAACACGTAGTGTAACGTCCGCTACCATTTTGTATACTAGTGGTTGGCGATTGGGGTGATGGCGACATTGACTTGATACGTTTTTGCTTTTGTCTAGATATCAATGGTGAGCTCCTCCTTGCCATTGTCAAGTTTCCACTAGGTGTGCTAGTATTTTCCAAGATTGATTTAAAATCTTCTTCTTCTTCTTCATGTTCATATTTTAATGGTGTTGACGATGGTGCATGTTCATTTAAATTTTTTTTAATTTGTCTATTGCTAATAAGGCTTTTGGGGAAGTTTAATGTATTTAGAAAGTTATATAGATGAGCATCAAATGATAATAGTCCTTTACGATTTGTAACCATATCATAGATTACATCAAGTAGATTATAGCTCTTGCCCTGAATTATAATACCTTTCCCTTTGCTATCAACTTGAATATGATCTTGACCACTTTCCATGAGATATGTTAGGAGTCGTGTTATGTTTTCAAAATATGAGTGCGGCATTAGATTTACAATTTTATACACAAATTAATACATTTACTCCATCGTGAACTGTGATCCAGCAGCAGCAGAAGCAGCAGCAGCAGCAGATTCCTGAGGAGATGATTCTTAATTGTGATCAATACCATTGGCCTTCGCACGATAGGGCTTATGTTTGTCCACTCGAAGAAGTGCATCTTAAAGTAAAGGCAGTTTTTTATCATTCTCAATATTCTTGTTGTCAATGAATTTACTCAGATTGTTCTAAAAGTGTTCCACGGGTTAGAGAGCGAGTTCTATTGGAGTCAATTTATAGGGTTTTGCCATTCTCTAGAGAAAACTGTTTACATGTCCTACTATTATTGGCAGTAAAAGTGTGAAAAAGCTACTGCCCGCCTGAAGAAGACGTTTTCTTTTAAAATTCTCTCCTTTCTTTTTAGAGGCCAATGTACGTACAATGGAATGATGTTGCTTAGCCTTTTGCTTAACTACTTCTGGCAGTTGAACATTGCCCTCAGTTAAATTTAAACAAAGTTCAGATATTAGATTAATGAAATCATTGTCAATACCATGTTTGAGTATGGCTTTCCTAAGTGGGGGGTTTTGAAGTGCTTAGAACTGAAAATAAATGTCTATTTTCATGTACTTTCCTCAGTGTCATGATGGCAACTAATAGGTCTTTTTACTGTTCACGGGGAGATATACTGTAATTTCATTGTCAAAAATATCTGTGACTACACGCAAATCCTGGGGTGTATTTTGATTAAGATCCAATAGGATATAGCCATACGGTTTATTACTTGCCTGATAGTATGCTGAGAGCAGAAATTTAGGGGCGCTAGGGTATATTTGTTTATTGACAGTTATTAGCGAGCTAGAATCACGAACAACTCTGTAGATGATATAGTAGGTGCAGTTCAATGCAAGTGTTCGCATACATTTGCTCTGGTGAAAGAGATTGTGTAGAACCAGAGTAACGGAAATCTTTTCATGATGAGAGCGAACAGTGAACAGTTGTAGCATTTCCTGGGACCACTGTTCAATAGATTCAGCCAGATCGTCAATAATTAGCCAAGAGTTTGATTCAATAATGTTGAAAACATAAAGTCCCTGTATGAATTGTATCTGCACCAACCCCGATATGACAATTGCTTTTATTTTATGATATGACTCCTGTCAAATACTGTAACAATAGTATATTTTTTTTGGCTTTTCTACAAAATTTTTTTCACAATTTTTAATTATTTTAGTTAAGAGTGTTGTTTTGCCTGACATTGATGGCCCACACAGAAACGATCTGAATAGTGTTTTAAATTGATACATGTCCCCTTCAGCAGTTCACCTACAACTAACTGTAGACTATAGTTGTCTAATGACTAAATAATTTCCCTATTAGACCGATCAAGAATAATGAGGAGAAGAAGAAGAAGAATAAAGAATCATATTTTCTTTTATTATACATAAAAGTAATAGCACTTTATAAATACTACATTGAACATGAAAAAATTAAACATGAAAAATACACTTTTTTTAAAATTTATTTATAATAAAAAATACAACATTTATTTTACATAAGCAATAGAAAAAAACACTTTAATAAGTACACTTCTTTTTCTTTTCTTTATATTTATAAAAAAATACAACATTTATTAGAATATACACACACACTTAAAATAATATCACACTTTTATTTACAACATTTTAAATTTGAAATGGGGTCCCCCCCGGGAAGCGGCCACTAAGGCGGCCAAAGGCCGAGGGAGGCCGCTGTGGCGGCCGAAGGCCGAGGGTGGCCGCTGTGGCGGCCGGGAAGTGCCGTGGGGCCCGCTCTGGCGGGCCGGGAAGTGCCGCGGGGCCCGCTGCGGTGGGCCGGAGGGGGGCATTAAATAGTGGAATTTGTGATGAAATTGCTCTGCCTGGCACACACACATTGAAAATCGTTTGCGATAAAAAAAAGAGAAAAAAGAATTTAAAAACATCCATCACCCAAAAAACACTCCCACCCAATTTGTACTTTTAAAGATTTTAAGTTAATTTTTGTAGACCGAGTTGTTTTCTTTACTCTACACATTCAACTCGGTCTGAGATCAGATAGTGATCGTGTGGAAGTACCTTCACACCATCCTCAAGTACATAGACTTTTTCCGATATGGCCGATATGGCTTTTTTCTTAACTCTAACTGTGTAGTTTTTAAATTGTAAATAGCGAATCGTCATGACTTTCGCTCTTGGGACTATACTACGTTACACACAGTTTCTATACACACTCATGTCGAAATTATTTTTTAACAAAGTGTGTAGGGACTCCCTTGCAAACTTGTTTTATATCCTTGTTGTGCGTTTCCAAACAGTACACCTTCGGACCAGAAAACACACCATTGGATTTCAGGTCACTACCCGTCTCAGATTTTAACATTAACAATTGATTTGGGGCCCGGCGTTTCACAAGCTCCGGGTAGAGGGATTTATCCTAGTTGGTGTAGTCCATTTGTGACCCAATGTACTCTCTATTTTCCAAATCATTCAGTAGATTATTGGTTTTAACTTTTAACAGGAGTGAATCAGTGTCCCCATAATACACTTGAACTTGTCCCTTAATTAGCCACTGTACCTTGCATACATTATAATAAAATGACAACATGTGTTTTTTAGATATTTCAGTTATTGCACTCCCGCCTGCAATATTTTTATTTAAAACAATGTTTCTTTTCTTGCGAAGTAAGAGCACCATATTAGAGTCTATGATTGTGAACGATGTGAAGTTTGGATCCGCAACGTTTCAAGCACAATCTTTGGGATTGGTTACAATGTCACATCGACTTCTGTTTTCTACGCTTTCACACACTTTACCGAAGGCTGAGTTCAAAATGAGCTTATAGATTTCTTTTTCAACTTTTGTTTTCGCTTGTGGACACTTATTGACAAAGGTCTGAATAAAAATTTTCCATGCATGGCTTTAGATCGAAATGTTGGGATTTATGTCTTTTTGTAACTTTGAAATCGTTCGATACGATTCATCTCAATAGCACGTGATGAACAACGATATTCTGTTTCGGGTTAAGGTCAGCAATAAGTTTTTGCTTTGAAGGTACCGAGTGCATACTCCCATCTTCTACTAAAGATAAATTGTAGGAGCTCAGAGAGTCCCTACCCACCGGTCTATTTATGCACGGAAAAACAAAGTCTTTTACCGAATCATGGATTTCCATGGGTATTTCACCGTCAACTTAAAACAAACATCCCTGTTGCCCATTCTCCTCAACGCTAGCAATGTCGGGGAAATTCGAAGCACATGGATTGTTAATCCATTTATAATTGCCACACGGCAAACAGTAGTGATACATTGCCAATGGGTAAAGAGAATTCATATCCAAAAAAACTGCGTCCTACTTTTCATCGGTGTGCTGTCCGGTCAGATCAGTTTTCATGATACGGTCCCCATGAAAAACATACCCACCCCTCATTGATCTCTCTACAAACAGATGCTGATCCACAACGTTGATCAGACCTATTTCTTCATTGCTGATTTTAATTATCAAGTCCATCACCAGATGAGGAGTGGAAAAATAATAACCTAAATCCAACCCAAATTCCCCAGAGATTTTATCCGTATTCTTGCACACAATGTCCAGAAGAGTGACTACGTCACTAGCCAAGTATAGTTTACAATAGTCCAACCCATTTTTACATCCACCCTTTACCCAAACCCTCTTAGCAAATTCATAGTCGCTAGTGGTGCACTCACTCTCAGTAACAGAATTGTAAAAAGCTTCAATGGGCGGTAATGACACCTCATCTAGCCTCGAGGCAGAGTTGTAATAATCATATGCATATATGCCCTTACACGTTAATAAATCATGCATTTCATCATCGGGGAAGCGCCGCTAAGGAGGGAGAAGCTGTCAAAATTGTCACTTTTCTGTACCTGAATCAATTTACTTAAGGATTTGGGGAAGAAGCTTAAGGATTTCCGTTTCTAAGAAACGGATTTTATTCAGGCACGTGTTACCCTTGTCAACTGTTTTCCACATGAATTCTAGCAGCACTAGCTTCAATACGATTTGGGTATGATATTATATGAAAAAGAACCATCTACCCATGCGTTATGTACAACTCCTCCCTTGGCAATGCGGGCAAACGCCGGTAAAACAAACTTTAAGTCATAATTCCAATTGTGTATAAAAACAGGTATGAAATATTGCTGTCTAACGTTTAAATTACACGACTGATGTGCTACCTCTCTAAAGTTACTCCCCCCCCCATGTAATTGCCTGCCACAAATGATCATGGTCGATCACCTTGCTTCTCTCCTCATTCCCTACCCCCTCATTGAATCCTCTCCTGCAAAACCAACATATTTTACAATTTTTAATGGTCAATATATCATTTGGTAATAGAAACACAGTGTAGTTTGTGTAACAAAGGTACAAAACTGCACTGTTTACTGATTTGATTAGACTGACCAATGCCGAGCACATGAAGTCTTCACTGCCCAAAGACTCAACTAAATCCAGCACTTGCATGGTACTATTAGAATCTCGTTACGCATCAGCGTAAGATACCCCTATGGCTACATGTATTTAAACACGATTTGGATTTGACGAATCGTACACGTCTGTGAGTCGGACCTCGCAGTCCAAAACGATCTTATTGCTCTGTTGAAGCGTGTTTTGGAAATTCTTAAAACGGAAGATCGCTCAATCTCCGCTTACCGTCTCCACAGCCTGGTATTCATGAAGTTTACTGTGTCTCATTTGATGCTTCAACTTTAAATCAGTCCGAAATCGAGACAGGCCTTTTGGACAATAGTAACGCGTACCCTATTTTTTGTCCTCACCAATAACCCTACTAATATCGGTAATTGGATCTAAATTTTCAATTGAATCAGGCTCTGTGGGTGGCGTGTATAGAAGCCACACCCAATGCTCCACTGATTCAATTGAATTAGCCCTCACTGGAACTAATACGCCCATCTTATCGGAACGGTGACCCTCCTCAAATTCTGTTTCATACTGCAACACCGTGACACCAATCTTTAAATGTGCATTAGCCCGCCCGAAAATATCTATTCCTTTTAATGTCACGGGAAATCGACCATTTAAACAATTAAAATCTACAACGGGTAACTTTGAACCCTCCATACCATTAACTGCTAATTCGTCCAACTTTTTCTTAGAGGCATTACCACACAGGGGTCTATATGAGGCAATTAAAAATACATACTTGAAACACTGCAGCCTTGCATCGAAACATATTCGTTGCATCCCCCTACATCTCTCTAAAACTGAATGATATTTTAAAACTATAGCCCTCTCCCCATGCCCACCTCTTAAAATAAAATCCTTTTTAAATGTACAAATATTTACATTTAAATTCTCAATAAATAAAACCACCGACGCACTACCCCCCTCGTTATAATTTTCTCAGTTAGTTTGTATACTATTAAACGAATCTAGAAAAACCTCCTCATAATTTGATAAATGCGGGCGAATTGCCAACTTCTCTGTGTGCAAGTATTTCGAATACAGCTCGCTCACATTTTCATTTTAAAAAATATATTTTTAGTGCTATTCATGCTTTAAAATTCTCTCCACCCCCCCATACCTCTATTTGTTGTTCAAGAAGGGCTCGAATATTATTAGCATATAAATAGGTAATATCCAAGGGATGTCTGATTATACCTCCTTACACCAGACTTTTAAAGGGATAACCAAAGTGAGTACTGCAGACTAGTGTTTGGTACAAGACGGAGTTGGAAAGAAGAAAATCTGGAAGCGGGGATAGTTGTGATGATGTTATATCATTATTAATGCTAGTACTAGCAGTATCATTGACCAGAATGGTCGGGGGTGGCATAGAATTGTCAATAGCACCACCCCTAGTCTGTTCAATTGCATTGGATGGAGGTGGCATGAAATCCTCTAGGCTAGTTAGTATATCTTCCTGGGTGTTTGGAGATAGCTTATCAAGCCAGCCTGTATTGTCCTGTGACGGAATTTCTTTACGAGGACCCGGTTTAGATGTACTAGTACTACTAACACCACCTAAATGTTCTTTTATAAATCTATCTGTCCATTCCGGGTCCTCCACCATGTCAATGTCACAGGTTAGATCATCTAGGCTGGCCATGTCCCAAAAACAATCATTTAAAAAACATCTATGCCACTTCATATTATCAAGAACTAGTGTAAGATCATCCCTAAACTCCATTGGTGGTGCGACGATTGGTTCAGGTCCACTAAAAATGGATGCTTCATGACCTAATGTTGATGGCGCTGCTAATTCATTAATCTATAGAAAAAGGGTATTATAAAAGGGTTTTATTATTTTATAAAGTTAAAAAACTATGTCCATTTTTCACCTCACCCTCAAAACTTAATTTCCCCTCCTATCATTATATTCACTAAATACTTGTTTTTCACAAATTCACTAAAAACCCCCTTCCCCAGAAAGTTCAGAAAGAAGCAATAGTCTATTTCTCCTGAAGCATTTCAAGTCAGATGTTTACCGGGGTATTAAATAAGTAGAATTTTTACACTCCGCTCAAAACTTAATTCCCCTTACTAGCATTATATTCACTAAATACTTGCCCCCCAACCCCTCACATCATATAGAGTAGTCAAAATAGAGCTTAGCCAATTCTAAATTTAACCATTTTTTTATTTTATTAATTACACTGAAAAAAAAATTTAACATCTAAAAAGCCCCGATAAATATTCACTAGTTTTGTACGGCATAGGCAATGCAGTGTTTTGACTAATAGCAATAAAGTAACATAAGAAAAACATTTGTCAAGGAACTACGACTAATTCAGAAAGAAATAATAGTTTATTTATTCTGAAGCACTTCAAGTCAGATTTTTACCTGGGTATTAAATAAGTACCATTTTTACACCCCCTTCAAAACTTAATTGCCCCTCCTAGCTTTATTTTATCTAAATACTTGCCCCCACACTTCATATAGAGGAGTCAAAATAGAGCTTAGCCAATTCTAAATTTAATCATTTTTTTTATGTTATTAATTACAATGAAAAAAAATTGAACATCTAAAAAGCCCCCGATAAATATTCGTTAGTTTGGTGTGGCATAGCAATAAAGTAAAATAAAAAATATTTCTCAGAGAACTGCGATTAGTTCAGAAAGAAGCAATAGTCTATTTATCCAGAAGCATTTCAAGTCAGATGTTTACCGGGGTATTGAATAAGTACCATTTTTACCCCCCCCCCCCCTCAAAACTTAATTTCCCCTCCTAGCATAATTTTAACTAAATACTTGCCCCATTGGGACTTGTTCATTTTCTTGGGTATTTTACGATTTCTCATAGGCCACTGGCCTAATTTGGCATTTATGTGTGCCCCATTGTTTTTGTGTGGGTTCCATTGTAACTGAATCCCCGTGTAACTGAACCCCAAGCATCTGAACCCCCGTGCATCTGAACCCTCGTACAACTGAACCCTCTTTAACTGAACCCCTATGCAACTCAACCCCCGGGCCCCTCCACCCCCTGTAACTAAACCCCGTGGAAGTGAACCTCTGTGCAAGTGAACTCCCCGTATAATCGACCCCCCGTATAACCGAACCCCCGTACAACTGAGCCCCCTGTGTAACTGAACCCTCGTATAATCGAACCCCCGTATAACCGAACCCCCATACAACTGAACCCCCTTTGCAACGGAATCCCCTAGGCTATCTGATAAAAGGTGCTTACCATAGAAGTTACAGATAGCTCGCTAGAAAGTTTTTGCTGGGCATAGTGAATCACGCGTTTTCTCCTCAAATTCATGTCAGTGCTGCCAGTCTCATGATTGAGCTTTGTTCGTTTTTGACTTGACGCCTGAATATCTGAGTCCTGGAAATAAAAATCAATTTTTGGTTATTCACTAGGTATTTAAATGCGATGTATGAAAAAAAAAATACAATTTCAACTATTAGCTACATTCGACATTTATTCAGAATATTAATGGTGGGCACCCCTTCCCCCAACTCCTCTTCTTTTTTTTCTCTTCAATAATTACCCCTTTAGTAAATACACACGCGTACATACAATGATCATCTCAATTATATGTGGCACGGAAGATAATTGCTATCTATTGAGTTAAAAATAGAAATTATTGGGAACGCCATTTTACCGAGATATCTTTATACCTGGCGATCTGCTTTGAAGCAAGCGAAAAATATACGATTTGAAGCATTTCAAGTCAGATGTTTACTGGATATTAAATAAGTACCATTTTTTAACATCCTTCAAAACTGAATTCCCACACCTAGCATTATTTTTGAGCCCCAATGATTTAGTTCGGTTAAGCTGTGAATGCATATAACCATAAAAGTTCAGTTTTTTGACACATCAGTCACACACCGTCCACCAACAATGCTACAAGAATGAGCCAAAAACACATAGAAAAAAGGTGCATAAGAAACATTTTTAAATACGATACATGAAAAAAAATACAATTTCAACTATTATTTTATTCAGAATATTAATAGGGGGCGCCCCTCCCCCCAACTCCTCCTCTTTTTTTTCTCTACAATAATTACCTTCTTTAGAAAATACACACGCGTAATTACAATGATCGTCTCATTAAGTCTGTTAAATTAACAGCGCAGTGAAATGTAATTTCACGAGAAATCAGCCTTCTAATCAAAAAAGCTGTTATGAACATGTGAATTTTATCATACCTTTCAAAGCTTGCATAAATACAGAAAGTTCCCCTTTCTGTGTGAAACTAAAAATTATAGATAATTCTGTGTGAAACTCATAATGATAGATAGGAAATAAAAAAGGTTATTTCTTATATTAGTCGACGAATAAAGTATATTTACTTACCAATATAATTCTTTTATTGTCCATTAGAACGAGCGAATTGATTCTTATAGGTTTACTAGAACTTCTATTAATCAACTGATACAGAATGAACAATTCGTTCAATATATATAGCAAAAAAAAGCATGATTATAACCAACTGTAAACCGGTATTTCTAGAATGAGACCATTCTTTGATTACGCAATTTGACAATTTCTAGTTTTTGGTTAAAAAAAAAACGTTATGATGAAAGTGTCTCAAAAACCCGTCGGGTTGCGTTATATAATCTCAATTATACTCTCAAAACGTGTTTGTTCACTTTATAGGTATATAATATAAAAGGATTGGCCACTTTTTGTAATGTGTTCGTCAAACTGCACTGTATATTCATGCCCCAGGCTTGTAGTCGTGAAAATACACTGTATATTCATGTATTCGTGAAATCAATAGGTACATTACGACTCATAAGTACCAATATCAATAACTGTCTACCAAGGAGAAAAAGAGAGATTGTGGTGTTATATTTCCTTGTTCAAAAGCGTGCTTTAATTCCATTGGTTTATTTTTTTAAATATATTTTTCTAATCCATTACATTATTCCTTAAACGTAAGTTCGAAAAGGAAGATAAATAGGAACATCAAACCTGTTATCTCTTGTATTACCTGCTGCTGCTATTTCAGATATTGAGCCAGTAAAATGAATACAAAACCTAATAGATATGTTTTGAACACAAATAATAACACAAAATTCAAATAATGAGTAATAAACACAAATAACAATGAACACGAATAATGAACACAAAATTCCAAATGATGCTTCAAGCCAGTAAAAAGAACAAATTGCTTTTGAGTCAAAAGTCTTATTTAGCAGTATATTCTCTGTTTCTCTGTCCCTTCACGCTTAGCACTTGTTATTTATTATGCCATTTGCTTTTAAACTGTAAAAATGCGTTACCAAATAGAATTTGTCAATACAAAAAACTCAAATGGCAAACAAGTTATCAAATCAGGTAATGAATAATTGTTTATTACCCCGTGTATAAAATAGATAAAGAGTGTATAATAAAAACAAGTAAAAAAAAAAAGAACAAAAAAAAAAAAAGAACATGATACAGAAAAGAGCTTCTAAGAAATATTAATAAAACAAACGGATCTAGCCGTAGTGCGGTGACAATTGTCAACTTCTCAATAATGTTCGACAGGCCAAATTCTTTGTTATGATATTTACCATTTCTGATACCAAAGCGGAGGATAAAACAAGTTTACAAAAAAGAAATGAGAAGATCAATAACCACTATTATCTTAAAAACAAGGTAAATCCCAAGTTAAAAAACAAGGTAATAATTACTACAAATGGTAAAATATAACTAACCAAGGGGAAAACATATTGTTTTTCCTCAACTGGCAACTAATTTAATACTACAATCTGAAATTTCACCCCAGGATTGCGCCCTTTTATACCGCTACTGAAGTTTTGCAGATTTTTCACTTCACGGATATACTTTAGACACAATGTTTTTGGCTACTTGTCTAGAATCCAGAAAACACGCGAGAAGTGAAGTTTCGTTAATACTAATGAAATAAAACTAAATAGGATGCAAATATAATAGTTTAGAAACAAATTTGGGCTATATATCTGCGCATTAGGGGGTGGAGGTGGGGGTATAGCATGGCCTATATATAATATATATGTATATATACATATATATATATATATATATATATATATATATATATATATATATATATATATATATATATATATATATATATATATATATATATATATATATATATATATATATATATATATATATATATATATATATATATATATATATATATATATATATATATATATATATATATATATATATATATATATATATATATATATATATATATATATATATATATTAAATACCTAACCTAGGTACCTTTTAGTCCCCCTAAACCCCCAAAAGTTAAAGCTTAAATATAGTTCCTGGAATAAGAAACCCTTTGTTTATACAACGTCTCATATGAATTTCTGGGTAATGCCTATCTGATGTTCGCAATTCAATTCTCGCGTGTTTTCTGGATTCTAGACAAGTACCACCGCAGGGTTTAATAAAATAAAGTGTCTTTTTTTCTTTCTTTTTTAAATAAATTAAAGAGCATAAAAAAGATCACGGGCACTATTTGTACGTAAAGGTAAGTTCTTAAAATATTTAAACATTTCGTGGTCACGAACAGTAGGTAAGGAGCGACTCGTCCAATAGTGACCGAAGCTCTAACATAAAACATTAGATAACATAGGATTTTTTACTGAAAAGCGTCTATCACAAGCCCAAATGGGCTGAACTTGCACTTCAGCGTCAACAAACGAAAAAAGAACGAAAAACAAACAAACAAACAACAACAACAAATTATAAAAGGGTCAATGTCAAATCACTTCAGCGTCAACAAACGAAAAAAGAACGAAAAACAAACAAACAAACAACAACAACAAATTATAAAAGGGTCAATGTCAAATACGTAAAAATGTTAAAAACAAAACAAATTAAACTCATAAAATTAGAAGGTCAATGCCAAATCAGCAAAAATGTCAAAATAATGAAAACTCGTAAAATTAAAAAGGGGATAAAATAATTAAAACAAAAAAATAAGTTAGTTAGTAGTAAAGCATTAGTAGATCCGACGAGTGATTGCGTAATACAACTTACCAGGGTCAGTCACCTATTACTACGAACGGTACATGCCTTACCAGACGGGTTTCTAAGGTAACACCCATTTTTTGGGGGTGTCAATCGGAGAGAGAGCGGTGGTTTTTCCATATACAGTAACTTGATTAGTAGGTTTTTTTTAAAAACTTGGCAAAGTATAATGTACTCAGACATGTTTTGAGAGTTTGATTACAGGCCTTACCAGACGGGTTTATAAGGTGACACTCATTTTTTTTGGGGTCAATCAGAGAGAGAGCGGCGGTTACTGTATATATAGTAACTTGATTAGTAGTTTTTTTTTTTTAACTTGGTAACGTATAATGTACTCAAGCAAAAACCCTATAAAATGTTCATACACTACATTCCAATTTTCATTATGTTTTAACACATTGATTATAGTACACTACATATTATTAACTTTGAAAACAATGGATTCGTCAATTTTCAATGTGAGTACACTTTCATTCTTTATTTCCCCAAAAAAAATAAAAAAAAACGTTTTACTAGTAAATTCAAATTTCAGGGGGACTTAGCCCCCTGACAAAGAACCACAACCAAGTGCTAGTATAGTAAAAACGCGTACCTAAGGGGTAAAATATAAATTAAACATACGCACAACAGGTGAACTTGACCGAGCCCTCCATTTTGAAACATATTAGAGCCATAAAGTAATATAAAAACAACCTTAAAAGGAACCACCTTCAAGTCATTGTAAACCTAAACCAAATAAATAAGAGGGCAAAAGCTCCCAAGACTTTAAGACAGAGCAGTAACAATTAACACCAAATAACAAAAGGAAATATCATTGAATAATTAATAGTGTTATAAAGACATGCAGACAGAAGCGCCACACATTCTTATTCACAAAAGAATTAACGCATAGAAAAAACAAATAAAACCCACGGCTTAAAATACATTGAAATTTGCGGTATCTAAGCCACATGTTTTGGCCCGTGAACTCAACCTTAAAAAAAATAAATAAAAAAAACGTTTTACTAGTAGATTCAAATTTCAGGGGGACTTAGCCCCCTCCCCTCCAACAATACAAAATCTTAAGAATATAATGAGTATATTCGATAGAAACGGTTATCTTTATTTGGTGGGTATTCAAAAGCATGGATTTCTGTTAAATAAATGATTCTTGCATGCGTGATTCAAGAGTTTCCTTTTAAGCCCAAATTAAACGAGACGTATTTGATGATAGTAAAAAGGGTTTAACAGATGATTAAGTGGCTTTTATAAAAATTTAAGACAGGGAAGGGGTCAATGTATCAATTCTAGCACGTTCATTGTAAGATGAAAAAAAAAGTATTTCTTCATTAAGGAATTCGTGTATTAAATTGGAACTTTCAGAGTTAAATAAATGATTCTTGTATGCGCGATTCAAGAGTTTCTTTTCATGGCCAAATTAAACGAGACTTATTTGATGAAAGCAAAACTGTTTTAACAGATGATTAAGTACCTTTTATAAAAATTCAAGACAGGGAAGGGGTAAATGTATCAATTCTAGAAAGTTAATTTTAATGTGAAAAAAAACAACAAATTATTTCTTCATTATGGAATTTGTGTATTAAGTTGGAACTTTCAGAGTTAAATAAATAATTCTTGTATGCGCGATTCAAGAGTTTCCTTTTATGGCAAAATTAAACGAGACGTATTTGATGAAAGCAAAAAGGGTTTAACAGATGATTAAGTGGCTTTTATAAAAATTTACGATAGGGAAGGGATCAATGTATCAATTCTAGCATGTTCATTGTAAGGTGAAAAAACAAAGTATTTCTTCATTAAGGACTTTGTGTATTAAGTTGAAACTTTCGGAGAGTGCTTAACAGGGAAGGCCGAGGTGCACGAGGGTCCAGTTAAATGGGACATATTTACATGGGGCTCGAGGGCAATTTATATTCAAAAGAGGGGTTATTATTACATTATTAAATTTTCTTCTTTTTTAAGATGGAGGAAGAATCTTGCAATTACCCCCCTCCGGAAAAGCGAGCAAGATGGAACGAAGCCACAATTAAGCAAACTCCAAGGGCTTCCATCATCGAATATGTTGGTTCAATTATACATGCTCTGGACCAGCCAATGACCACGCAACTTTTAATGCCAGGAGCCTCTCACGCCACTGTTAGCTCTGCGCAAACCTCTACGCAACCTGGGAGGAAATTGAAAAGAGAGTGGGCGGCTTCTCATAATGCCTTAGCCCAGTCTACTCAAGATCGTGAGGTTGACCCCCTTCATGCTTTGCCAGGGACTTCAGGTGTAGAAGCCCAGTCAGAATTTGTAAGTATATATATAATTTTTTTTCTTTCCCTATTTTCAAAAATAAGGTAAATTTTCTCAAGGGCATAACTTTTGATGATTAAAACTTAAATTTGTTCATAAACTATTTTTTAATAATGCAATTTAATTTTTCTCCATTAACAATATTAGTAGCATCTGAAATAATACCTATAGTACATAAGTCGCAAATAGCTTATCATATTTTCCTACAGAACAACAACTGTAATTTTTTTTCCTAGAAAAATATTTTTTAATTCAAAAAATCTAATATTTCTTAAAGAAACCTCACTATATAAGCAAATCACTATTTCACACTTGAAAATTGAACAATCATTCTTAAACTGGGATATGTTTTTGCACTAAGCTTTTGCGCGTATCTGGTTCTTATCAAATGTCCCATCAGGACGCTTGAATTTTTAATCCGACAGATATAATTTGAATTTTAATCGCTCATTGCAAAGTGGGGTTTCATATTACAGGATTTTTATCTTCAATAAGATATTAAGACAGGAAAAAAGGTTTTTTAATAATGTCCAAATATGTCGTCGTAGTGATGTCAAAAAACATTGATTGAGCGAAACCGTTTTTGGATATTTTAAGAAATTACTTTGACGAAACAGTGAGGGATATTTTAAAAGAGTTTCTCGGACACCATATTGGACTGGGACTCTAGGGTTATGATAATGAACCTGTTCTATTTTAGCATGGTTGTGATATATGAAACTCCAACTCAAACGTGTGTAGATACAACAACCTTAAAGGAAACTCCCTGTTCCCAAGGGTCCTCCCCGGGGGGCGCTAAAAGGTACCATCCGGCATTTCAATTACACTTTAATTGTTTATATGGAAGGAGAAAAAAAAGTTCTTCTCTCTTACAATGATTTATTTAGTCCAGGTTAACTACGTCCAGCACTTCAAACAAATCCGTTGCCAAAGAAAATAGGAAAATTCGCATTGTCGAGAAAGCTACACCAACACCAGCAGCTGTTATATGGACTTCGTGTCTGTTAACTAAAGCTGAAAAGCAAGTCTTCATACATCATGCTGCATCGGTTTGTTGATTGTCGAATTTTGTTGAGAGTTATATTAATGAAAGTCAAGCACTAGAATTTGAACCATATTTTGCGTTTTCATTCTGAAAATTTTTGGAATAAAACCATTAGTTATATATATCATTCTCTTGTTCTAACTTATCCTCTAAGAATAAGACTTCATTTTCCTGACTAAAACAATATATATTTTCAACGTGTTAAGTTGTCATAACGAAAGAAATTTGCAAATGTAACTTTTTTTTTCTTCGTTTTTTAAATCATCGGGCGGTGGGAAGTGACTATGAGAAATTGACACAGTTTATTAACTTTGTAAAAATAATGGTTATTTTTCATAGAAAATCAAACTTTTTTTCTACAGATTAATGTTATAGTACCATCGCCACCATTGAGTGATGAAACAACTGAATTTATAGAACCAATTCTTTCGCCACCAAGGGAGTTCAGTGATGAACCTACACTACTTCTAGAGAAAATGATGTGGTATAGGGGATTTCTTAATAAGGTTTTTGGGGACTTGGCAAGTCTATATGACTTAACCTGCGATAATGATATGCTTGAGGATCCGGGGTGTGCATATAGTTTTATTTGTGAGAATTTATAAGATCTTACTAGTGCATCTGAGCCAGGTCCTCATAACAAAATTCCATCACAGGAGAATACAGGCTGGCTCGACCAATTGTCCCCAAACACCTTGGAATATGTACTAGGGGACTGCCTCATGTCATCTCTATCCAATGTTATTGAACAGACCGGGAGTGGTGGTGCTATTAAAAATTCCCTATCACCCTCCACCATTCCACTTAATGATATAGATAATAGTAGTAGTAACACAACAACAATAGCAACAGTACCCCCTCTTCCAGATTTTTTTCTGTCCAACTCTGCCTTGCACCATACATTGGTCTACAGCGCCAAATTCGGTGACCCCTTAGACTCTCTAATGTCGGGGGATATAATAACAGATCCCTCGGCCATTACACATTTATATACTAACAAGATTCGAGCCATTTTTGAACAACAGATGGGAGTGTGGGGAGTGGGGGTCAGTTTAAAAGCATCAATAGCACTAAAAATATTTTTTTTAAATGAAAGTGCGGGTGAGATGTATTCGAAATACTTGCACACAGAGATGATGGCAATCCACCCGCATTTATCAAATTATGGGGAGGTTTTTCTAAATTGGACTACTATTATTAAAAGTAAATGGTAAAGTTATAACGAGGGTGGTAGTTGATCTCGAGTTTTATTTACTGAATGTTTAAGTTTTAATGTATTCTGTTTTAAAAACGATTTTATACTACGCGGCCGCACGGGATCTATTGAATGAAAATATCATTTAGATTTAGAGAGGTGTCAGGGGATACAACGAATCTATTTCAAAACGAGGCTGCAGAGATTCAAGTATACGTTTTTGATTGCAGTCTATAGGCCTCTGCCCGATGATGCATCTAAGAAAAAGTTGTATAAAATGGCAGTTAATAGTAGGGAGGGTTCAAAGTTCCCAAAAGTAGATTTTAATTGTTTAAATGATCAATTTCCCGTGACACTAAAAGGAATAGATATTTTTGAGCGGGCTAATGCACATTTAAGGATTGGTGTCATGGTGTTAGAGTTTGAAACAGAATTTGAAGAGGGTCAGCGTTTCAAAAAGGAGGGTATATTATTTCCAGTGCCGGCTCCTTTAATTGAATCAGTAGAATACTGGGTGTGACTTCTATACACTTCACCCACAGACTCCGATTTAGTTGGCCATTATAATCCGATTAAGGATATAATAAGGTTTTTAAGTGAGAGTACGATGGAGGATGGTGTGTGTTATTACTGTTCAACATATCTCTCAAGATTTCGCTCTGATTTAAAGTTAAGGCATCACATGAAGCACTGTAAACGTCATGGATACCCGGCTGTGGAAACGTTTAGCGGAGATAGGGCGATCTTATGCTATTATAATTTCCAGAAGACACTGCTGCAGAGAAATAAGATCAGTTTGGAAAGCGAAGAAAAGCTGAGAGACGTGTGCGATTCGTCAAATTCAAATCGTGTTAAAATAGCAGTAGAAATAGTGGTCTCTTACGATCATGTGCAACGAGATTCTAATAATACCATACAAGTGTTGGATGTAGTGGAGATGTTGGGTCACAGTAAAGACTGCATGCTCTCGGCATTTGTCAGTCTAATCAAAACAGGGAACGGTGCAATTTCGCGCCTTCTTTATACAACCTATCATATGCTCCTATCATTAGATGACATAATGGCCATTAAAAATCTTAAAATTTGATGGGTTTACAAGGGAGAATTTGATGATGGTGTTGGGAATGGGGAGAGGAGGAGGGTGATCGACCATGATCATTTGTGGCAGGAAATTACATCGGGAGGGAGTAACTTTAGAGGGGTAGCACATCAGTCATGCAATTTAAACGTTAGATAAAAATATTTCGTGCCTGTTTTTATACACAATTCCAATTACGACTTAAAGTTTGTTCTTCCGGCGTTGGCCCGCATTGCCAAGGATGGAGTTGTAGATGACGCATGGATAGATGGTTATTTTTCATATAATATCATACCCAAATCATTGGAGAGGCTACTGATGCTAGAATTCATTTGTAATACAGTTGACAAGGGTAACAAGTGCCTGAATAAAATCCTTTTTTTAGACTCTTTCAGCTTCTTCCCCAAATCTTTAAGTCAATTGATTCAGGTGCAGAAAAGTGATAATTTTGATAGCTTACCCCTCCTTAAACAGCATTTCCCCATTGATGAAATGTATGATTTATTAATTTGTAAGGGTATATATCCATATGATTATTACAACTCTGACTCAAGGCTAGATGAGGTGTCACCACCACCCATTGAAGCTTTTTACAATTCTCTTACTGAGAGTGAGTGCACCACTAGCGACTACGAATTTTCTAAGAGGGTTTGGGTAAAGGGCGGGTGTAAAAATGGGTGGGATTATTGTAAACTATACTTGGCTAGTGACGTACTCACTCTTCTGGACATTGTGTGCAAAAATACGGATAAAATCTATGGGGAATTTGGGTTGGATTTAGGTTATTATTTTTCCACACGTCATCGTTTTTTGAAAATGATGAATCATATTATCAAAGAATTAATGTCTGAGTATCAACGCGGATCAGTTTCTGATTGTAGAGCGATCAAGTAGGGGAGAGTTTAAAACTCACGAGGACTTTAACATAAGAGCAGTTGCGACTGGAAAGCACACCGATGAAAAGTCGGACACAGTTTTTTCGGATATGAATTCTCTTTACCCATCGGCAATGACTAACTACTGTTTGCCGTGAGGCAATTATAAATGGCTTGACAATCCAAGTGCTTATAATTTGCCCGATATTGCAAGTGTTGATGAAAATGGGGCGCAGGGAGGGTTTTTTCAAATTGACGATGTAATAACCATGGAAATCTATGACTCGGTAAAAGACTTTGTTTTTCCGTGCAAATATAGACCAGTGGGTAGGGACTCTCTGAGCCCCTACAATTTACCTTTAATAGAGTATGGGAGTATGCACTGGGTACCTTAAAAACAAAAAGTAATTGCCGACCTCAACCTGAAACAGAATATCGCTGTTCATCACGTGCTTTTGAAATGGGTGGTGTCCAATGGTTTCAAGGTCACAAAGATTCATAGAGCCCTTCCAATTTGATTAAAAGCCTTACATAAAAACGTTTATTGACACCTTTGTCAGTAAGCGTTCACAAGCGAAAACGAAGGTTGAAAAAGAAGTCTATAAACTCATTTTGAACTCAGCTTTCGATAAATGTGCGAGAGCGTACGACACAGAAGTCAATATTACATTGTTAACAATCCCTAAGAGTGTGGTCAAGTCAGTGCGGATCCAAAATTTACAAAACTAACGGTTACAGACTCTGATATGGTGCTCCGACATCACAAGAAAAGAAATTTTGTATTAAGTAAAAATATTATAGGTGGAAGTAGAAAAGTCGAAATATCAGAGAAAATCTTGTTGTCATTTTATTATGATGTATGCAAGGTACAGTGGCCGATCGAGGGACAAGTTCAAGTGTATTACGGGGACACTGATTCACTCCTGTTAAAAGTCAAAACTGAAAATCTATTGAATGATTTGGAAAATGGCAGGTACATTAACTCACGAATGGACTACACTAATTGGGACCAATCTTTTTACACAGAGCTAGTGAAACGCCAGGCCCCAAATCAATTTTTAATGCTAAAATCTGAAACGGCTAGCAATCTGATATTTAGTGATATGTTTCCTGAAATAATGGTATGCTGTATAAAAACGCATAGCAAGCATATCAAACAAGCTTG
Organism: Artemia sp. Qi Xiang Cuo; assembly: GCF_049724085.1. Classification (NCBI taxonomy): domain Eukaryota; kingdom Metazoa; phylum Arthropoda; class Branchiopoda; order Anostraca; family Artemiidae; genus Artemia; species Artemia sp. Qi Xiang Cuo. The sequence goes on along the minus strand of NC_142812.1, from coordinate 8,520,214 downwards.
CAATGGGGTACCTACACACTTTTTAAAAAATAATTTTGACATGAGTGTGTATATAAACTGTGTGGAACGTAGTTTAGTGCCAAGGGCGAAGGCCATGGCGATTCGCTCTTTAAAATTTAAAAACTACACAGTTAGAGTTGAGAAAAACGCCATTTCTGCCATATCGGACAAAGTATTTGTGCTTGAGGATGGTGTGAAGTTGCTACTACTCATAAATTATTTAATTTCCGACATTTCTTATGTTTTAGTTTAAATGAAATAGCCCGGTATAGGAAAATGAATTTAAATTCATTAAAAAAAAGTCACCATTGGGTTGGAGTTTTTTTTTGGGTCAGTACGTTTATTTTTTCAAATTCTTTTTTTCTTTATCACAAACAATTTTCAATGTATGTGTGTGTGTGCAAGGCAGATCAATTTCCACTATTTAATGCCAGCCCCGGCCCGGGCCCGACGCAGCAGGCCCCCGCTTCCTGGCGCCCAGCGCTTCCCGGCCCGCCCCCGGCCGCCACAGCGGCCGCCCCCGGGGGGGGACCCCAAAATTAAAAATGCTGTAAAAAAGTGATATTATTTCAAGTGCATTATTCCAATAAATGTTGTATTTTTCTATAAATAAACAAAAAAAAAAGGTGTATTTATTTAAGTGGTTTTTTTTCTAGTGGTTATGTAAATGTTGTATTTTTTATTACAAATAATTTAAAAAGGTGTATTTTATTTATGTTTAATGTGTCTTTTTAAATATAGTATTTTTTAAAAGTATTGTTACCTTTTTATGTTTAATATAATAAAATATTATCCTTTGTTCTCCTTCTTATTATTATTATTATTATTATTATTATTCTTGAACAGAGTAGCAATAGGGAAACTATTTAGTCATTAGACAGCCAAAGTCTACAGTTAGTTGCCTAGGTGAACTGATGAAGGGAACATGTATCAATTTAAAACACCATTTAGATCGTTTCTGTGTGGGCCGTCAATGTCTGGCAAAACAACACTCTTAACTAAAATAATTAAAAATTGCCATAAAATGTTTGTGGAAAAGCCGAAAAAAATCTACTATTGTTACAGTATTTGGCAGGAGTCATATGACAAAATAAAAGCAAGTGCCACGACGGGAGTGGTGCACATACAATTCATGCAGGGACTTGATGTTTTCAGCATTATTCAAAAAAACTCGTGGTTGATCATTGACGTTCTGGCTGATTCTATTGAACAATGGTCCCAGGAAATGCTACAACTGTTTACCGTTCGCTCTCATCATGAACAATTTCCGCTACTCTAGTTCTACACAATATCTTTCATCAGAGCAAATGTATACCAACACTTACATTGAACCGCACCTACTATATGATCTACAGAGCTGTTCGTGATTCTAGCTCTCTAATTACTCTCAATAGACAAATATACCCAGGAGCCCCCAAGTTTCTGCTCTCAACATACAATCAGGCAACTACTAAACTCCACGGTTATATTCTTTTGGATCTTAGCCTAAATATAGTTGAGGATTTGCCTCCGTTCACAAATATATCTGATAATGAAATTTCACTATGTCTCCCCATGAACAGTAAAAAGGCCTATAAGTTGATGTCATGACACTGAAGAAATTACATGAAAAGAGACATCTGTTTTCAGTTCTAAGCAGTTCAAAACCTCTGCTTAGAAAAGCAATACTCAAACACGGTATTGACAATGAATTCATTAGTCTAATATCTGAACTTTGTTTAAATTTGACCGAAGGTAATGTTCTACTGCCAGAAGTAACTAAGCAACAGGCAAAGCAACATCATTCCATTGTACTTACATTGGCCTCTAAAGACAAAGAAAAAAATTTTTAAAAGAACCGACTTCTTCAGACGGGTGGTAGTCTTTTCACGCTTTTACTGCCAATAATTGCAGGACCTTAAAACAGTTTTCTCTAGTGAGAATGGCAAAACCCTATAAATTGACTGCAATAGAACTCGCTCTCTCACCCGTCGAACACTTTGAGAACAACCTGATTAAATTCCTTGACAATGAGAATACTGAAGGTGATAAAAAACTGATCTTTCATCAAGACGCACTTCGCCGAGTGGACAAACACAAGTCCTATTGGTCGAAGCCCACTGCTGCTGCTGCTGGTATTGATCCCAAAAAAGAATCATCACCTCAGGATTCTGCTGGAACACAATTAAAGAAGGAGGAATTGAATTCAATTGTATTGAAAATTGGAAATCTAATGCCCCACCAATATCGTGAACAAAGAACGCGACTCCTAACCTATCTCTTGGAAAGTGGTCAAGATCGTATTCAAGTTGAGAGCAATGGAAAAGGGATTATTATTCAGGGCAAGAGCTATAATCTGCTTGATTTAATGTATGACATGGTTAAAAATCGTAAAGGACTATTCTCATTTTACACTCATGTATACAATTTTAGAAATACATAAAATTTCCCCAAAGTTCTTATTGATAATATACAAATTCTAAAAAATTAAGTGAAAATTATAAATCATCCTCATGATGAAAAACAAAATAGGCATCATTGAAATGTGAAGAAGAAGAAGATTTTAAATCAATTTTGGAAAGTATTAACAAACCGCTAATAGCTAGACAAAGGCGAAGACGAATCAAATCCACGTCACTATTACCCCCACCAACAGCCAGTATACAGAAGGGCAGCAGAGGTTACACAACGTGTTTACGTTCAAAATGGTTGAAGCTCTGAAAGGTGTTTATGAAAATTTTGGTGAGGCGGGGAGTTTAAGTTCCCCCACCACTCTTTCCAAAGTCACTGGTGTTCACACTAAAAATGTACAAGACTATCTACAAAATGAATCAAGTTATAATCATAGAAATCATAGACTTCGTGCCAATCAATATCGAAAAACTAAAGCCTTTTACCCATTGCATATAATGCAAGCAGATCTCCTGACTCTAGACGAGCTTCAAAGACGTAACAATACAACGTACAAGTACATTATACTTGCAATCAGTGTTTTTAGTTGCTATGCATATGCAATTCAATTGCGAACAAAGAGAGGTGTTGAAGTTGCTCAGGCCATTGAATGTATTCTCTAACAGTATTCATATAAAAAAATTCAAACTGATCTTGGTAGTGAATTTGTTAATCCCCATGTTGCAAAAGTACTAGATAAATATAATACACTGCTCTATCATAGTTACAGTCCTATAAAGGATGCATTGGCATAACGATTCATAAGAACTATTCGACTTTTAATTTCAAGATATTTTACATTTAAAAATACACCGGCTTTTATTCATGATCTATATAAAATCATGTTGATTTATAATCAACGACCTCACCAATCATTATCCAACTCTACATCAACTGAGGTTCACCATTCTTATCTTGATACAGTTGACACTTTTCTTAAACAATCTTCCCATGAAACAATTGACAAGATGAAAAATAAATTCAATGTTGGTGATACTTTTCGAATTAATAGGAAACCTAATGTTTTTGAAAAGGGTAATTACTTGTGGTCCACCGAAATTTTTAAAGTGGCGAAAATCCTAGAAACTAGACCCATAACTAATCGCTTGCACGATACTAAAGGTGAAGAGATTCTCGGTGGCTTTTATGAGTATGAACTACAAAGAGTTAAAAATTATAGTGAAAGCTATCAAATTGAAAAGATATTAAAGACACGTACTCGCAGGGATAAAAAACAGTTACTTGTTCGGTGGCTAGGATACAACTCTGATTTTGATTCTTGGATTGGTGTTGAAGATATTGATAATGCCCAATGATTTCTATGTAACATTCATGTCCAACGTTTCCGATCCTCTCTACAATGACTTGAATACGACAAGTGATTTTTGGACAAAACTCTCCCCCGCCATCAAATTTGACGGTGCATATGAAGTGGCTCTTGTCGACTGTATTCTCAAAAATACCTATGACATCCTGAGAAAGGATCGTGTGTATGATATAAAAGTTATACCACTCGATTGGACTATTAAAGGGTTGAACTATGTCGACTATGAATGGGTTGAAACACTTAAATCTAGTGAATATCCACATGCCAAATTGAAATATATTGAATATGATAATATTGGAGATTTGTGTCGTACCATCAATAGAAAAATCTCATATCGTAGGAATGGTAAATTCCATTTTAATTATTCATTGGAACACGATAGGATTTACATTACCTTACCTCTTGACACTGAAATAATTATTCTCAATGATAATCTGAGAGACGTTCTTGGCTTTAAACAGAATATGATCAATGGGAAAAATGCTGGCACTGTTTACGGGATGAATCAAGTTATTTTTGCTGATTATCCACCTGGTTTTGCCTCGGACTCTTGCATATTTCTATATGCATCCTTTGTGGAAACATTGAGAGTCGGTAACTCAAATGCGCCCCTCCTACGTTTTCTTGAACGAAAAACAACTCATGAACTTGTTCATCACTATAATATAAAGCATCTTCAGTATGTTCCTGTAAACACTTCGTATTTGGAACTCTGTCAGTTAACACTAAGAAGTGAATTGGGTGATCCTCAAGCAATAACAAAAGGCTTAGCAGTGATTACATGTCATTTTCGACCCATTGTCGACGACAGCACAATCACCTAAAATGAACAATAGGAGAATTCCATTTGTCTCTCCCGATATCGATTGCTATGTTGGTGCTTTGAGTCCACGTCAAATAGGCAATGGATTGGACTACTACAAGGGGCGTAATACAATGTCTGGCTATGGTCTTGGTAGCTGGTTTGCTAGGCTATTTCGTTCTGCGCTACCCCTTGCCATAAAATATCTTTTACCTGCTGCATCGAATTTTGCTGACTCAACACTACAGGACTGGGGGTCGGGCAAGAATTTAATGGATAGTGTTAAGGAAAATATTATATCTTCAGCAAGAGCAGTTGGTGAACAACTAAAATCTCTACAAAATGGTGAGGGATTGAAAACGATTCGTTCGCGTCATTCACTCATCAGTCTCCACCCAGGCAGGAAGCAAAGGACATCAACAAGGACTATGAGGAATAAAACAAGGAAGACCAATAAGCAGAAGAAGAAGAAAAAAAAAGACTGTTAGATCAAAGATGGATTTCTTCTATTAAGATGAGCTATCTCACCCACAGGGAATCCTATCCATCAATCAGTTCCTCGTTGAATATATACATTGCTGAAAATGTTGATGTCAGTTTCAAAAACGGCTAGTATTAAAAGGTTCACCCCCAACAACACCTCTCGGACAATATAAACTTTAAAATATTTTCAAGTGACGACTATTTCAGTGATTTGTCATCAACATTTATTGATTTAAATGTTGTGGTGAAGAAAAAGTCAGATAATACAACTCCAAATGCCGGTGATGGTCTCTCCTATGATAACTGTGTTCTACACAATCTATTTAAACAAATTAATGTATTTGTTAATGGAACATTGGTGAGCACTAGCAATAATTTATCAAACTATGCAAGCTACATACAATTTATGATGATGACGCCAAAGGCATACAAGGAGTTGAGAGGACAATCATTGGAGTATGAATATCGATCATGTGTTTATACTGACGGTGATTTAACTACTGCAGTGACCCAGGAGTATCATCTAGCTGGTAAATTAAATCATGAGATATTTAAGATATCCCAATGGCTACCCCCCAAGGTCAAGATTGACATGTAGATACAGATGGACCCATTGAATTTCATTTTGATAAAAATACTTCCTGCAGCACCCGATGCAAATGTCATTATCACATCCACAATTCTCCATGTCCTAAAACAACAAGTTATGAGCTTTGTTGCATTGGCAGTGTAAAAGCTAAGAACCAATGGTAACAACATTAAACTTCTTGTTTCCCATACGATCACTAATCAACGTCACAGTGTCACCGGCTCTCATAGCTACAGTGATTCATCATTTATCAATGGAGAAATCCCATCAAAATTGGACTTGGCCTTTGTGAAGAGTGGTAGTGCCTTTGGATCCTGGACTGAATCCCCCAACGATTTTAATTTTTTTTGGTCTAACTAGCCTTGTGTGCAAAGTGAATGGGATTCCACTGTACACTATCATTTGACAAAAAAACTATAGAACTCTGTACGAGTTGACTATGAAATCCCTAGATCATGACTCTCAACTATTTGAAAATGGAATAACCGATTCAATGTCTTAAAAAAATCATGGGGTTATTTTTTTGGACTTGCCAGGGACTCAAGATATGAGCATAGTACGAACTTGGAATGTACGTTTAGAGTGTAAATCTGCCAATGCTCTGACTGAGAGTATCACGCTAATATCACTGAGTCAATTTGAAACCTATTGGGAAATCACGCCCGTCGGCAGTGTTCTACTAGACCTAGCACCATAAACACAAACCAAATATTCAACGTATTTAGTATGAATCGATACATGTCCCGGTACAAGTCCTATTGTATACCTTTTGACTTCATTGAAAAAATTCAAAGTGTTAAAAATACTTTTATCATTGCTAATAGAAGTCCCTCAAGTTTGACGACCGTTCTGTGCTTATATATCTTTCAAAGAGGAAAAAAAATTGAATGTTTTTATCATCTTAACCAATTGTATAAATTCTGCACTCCCTACATCACCAACGTTATTGAAAGCAGGGAAAAGAGCATTGTTCAAAATCAACCAAGAGTACAGGATTTAACGACTAAGACATGTGGCTTTCATTCACTACTCTTTTTCATTTTCAGATGTCGTGGCTACACCTACAAGCAGTTTCTCAACATCTACGTTGACTTACCTCAATTGAATGACTTTCTAGAGGAGAATATACTTACAAGTGTATTTAATATTGATTTAGTGCCCTAAGAATAAAATGTTCTAAAGATGTATGTGAAATTGTTTATTAATAAAAAATTTATATACATGAGTAAATGACTTTCCTACTCTTTAGATTGCGTCCACTGCTAGATATTCTTTTATAATAGCTAATGCAGGTAGCTTCTCTGAATTTAGCGTGCACTGATCCTGATGTACTGTACAGCCAATGTTACATTTCCTATAGTAGCGAGTACTTTATGTCGTGTCGTATCTCTTTGTTCAGTCAATGACACTGTTCCCATTCATTCTATAGAAGTCACATGTTTCAATTTGTTTATTTGAAGCAATTTCACAAACAGTGTCCTCAAGTGTCGAATCACATTCCGTCACAGCCAAATAAAAATCAGTGGGCTTATAATCATAACACCCATTGTCTTCACAACTATGACGTAGAAACCTTATCCTTTTGTTGTTCCAACAGTTAAATCGCTAACCCGGTTCCTCCTCCCAGAACAATCTAAAACCACGACGATACCAATCTCGTATCAATAAACTAAAATCACGGTTAGGATTCTTTCCAATCATACCGGGATATGTATTCCTCCACTGATTACATTTATCATAATGACAATTGGAGCATAGGTGGACTCTAGGATGAGAGTCACACACCTCTTCAAGACAGGAATTACAACCTTTAATTTGTACAGCATGTCCTTTATGCAATTTACACGGGTTGCATAATCTACACTTTTCATCATACTCATCAATCATTGTGCAATTCTCACGTGATGATGACCAGCTGCCCTGTGAGTATATACATAACGGACATGTATTGAACATTTTGTTATGTGTTGACACTCTCACTACAACAATGAAACTAACCTAGCAACAAAAAAAATTGTCTGAGATAGAGAGAGAGAGGAGTAAATCATCCTTGAGCACAATCTTTCTCATGAAAAAAGTCTTAAATTTCAAAGCTAATGTTTAAAAGCATATCCACAATTTCATTTTGCCGTCACGTGATCAATATATCAATAAATTGTGTAAATGCATTTGAACCACGACGTAAAAGCGTCATACAATAGTCTAATGATGGAGAATTAGTTTTCATTATATCGACAAGCATTCCCCGAGAAAATATCTTCCTTTGAATAGACAACTCTAGAAAATCATCATCTAGAATCAAATGTTTTTCCATAAGAACCAGATTCCTTATGATTTAATCTTTCTCAAATATATCCATTTTTTAGAGTCCTAACTCTCTCACAACCAACTCCAGACTGATCAGAATTTCTTTTTGTACTCTAAAAAATATATACTAGTCTATTATAGAAAGAAAAAAATACCATTGATTTAGAAAAAATTTTATGGAACATAATTACAATAATAATATTCTCTGATGCATTTTGTTCTCATCAATATATTTCGATAGGACATCTAATGCTGACCAAAATTTATTTATATGGAGAATATTCACTTTTCCAGCAAAACATACCTGCTCCTCCTGCTTAAACTTGCTTAATGATCTCACGTTTCTAGCATACATACTGTCCCATTCAAGGCATAGTCTACACCCAGCGGTTATTTCCACAGCTACATTGGTTACTCGTATATCATTGCTGCTGTTGCTGTCGGTTCCATCATTAATCTCCAATAATGTAAAGGCACCACTCATTTTTTCTCAACTAATATCCTGTCAAAAAAAGTATTCTCTCTCTGAATTCTAGTCTCTTACTAATATTAACTAGCGTAAAAACTCCTTATTATATCTGAATCGAAGTACTATTGAAGCTACCCTATATAAACTAACCGATGCTCTCTCTCCGTCTGACCCCAAAAAAATGGGCGTTACCTTATAAACACGTCTGTTAAGGCATGTACCGTTCGTAGTAATAGGTGACTGACCCTGGTAAGTCATATTACGCAGTCACTCGTCGGATCTATTAATGCTTTACTACTTTAGTTATGTGACTAAAAACTTCAAAATTTGTAAAATGAACATCAAAAGAATCAGCTATTTATGCGAATTCCAAATATATAAAATTCGTTAAATTTAATCATAACCATCAAATGCTACGATCTCAATGAAAATCTCAAGCAATCTCAATGAAATTAACACAATTAGATTCAGCATATAAGGAAGGAATTTTGTGTTTTTTACCAGAAGAAAGGTCACGGTTTTTTTTTTTTTTTGTTTTTTTTTTCATGGTGACCGCATTGAACCAGTGGCTCTAGAGTACCGGGAGAATGGATCACTTGAATAAAAATCAAAAGTTTTAAGGCTTCTTTTAAGTGACCAAAATATTGGAGGGCAACAAGCCCCCTCCCACGCCCCCTTTTTGTTAAGAAATCGGATAAAAGTTTTGAGATATCCAGGTTGTTCAGAATAGTTTAAAGGTCCAAAAACTATGACTTTGGGAGTGACATGACCCCTAGCAGCCCCTGGGGAAAGGGTTGTAAGTTATGAAATTTACCCATTGTTTACATACAGTGTTTGTTATTGAAAAATGTACAATTTCCAGAGTTGGATTTTCGGAGGAGGATTTTCAACGGGCAGAATTTTCCTTGGAGAGGAAAGTTTCTGTGGAACCTTTTCCAGGGTAAATTTCACACGGGGGAGGGGAATGAAATGTCCTCGCATGATTGGAAACCGACCAGAAATCAAATAAGAAAAACAAGTTTTTTTCAGCTGAAAGTAAGGAGCAACATTATAACTTCAAATGACCAGAATTTTTTTTCGTACATGAGGGGGGGGGCTCTCCTTCTAGAGTCCTTGCTCGTTGAGCAGAAGTTTGGCTTTTTGTCTCAACTTTTTAAGAAAGACTGCTTAAACACAAGGGCCGTCGAATTTGAATAAGGATATATTTTTAAAGAACTTTCAGACTTTAGCATAGCGTTAGCGTTCTATGCTTGTAGTATCAAACAGTTCGTTGTAACGAACTGTAAGGAGCGACCCTGCTCAATAGTAACTGAAACTCTAAAAAACGGAATTTTGATACCAATAGATACATCAAAAGAATGGGATTTTTATGCTGATTTAAAATATGTAAGTTTCATCAAGTTTTGTAGTACTTATAAAAAGCTAAAAGTCTGTAGAAATTTGCCTTATTTTCGAAAAAAGGAGGAAACACCGCCTAAAAGTCATGGAACTTTGATGAAAATCACACCGTCAGATTCAGCGCATCAGAGAACCTTACAATAGAGATTTCAAGCTCCTAACTTCAAAAATGTGCAATTTTGTATTTTTTCCCAGAAGAAAGATCACGGATGTGTGTTTGTGTTGTTTTTTCCCCAGGGGTGATCATATCGAACCAGTGCTCCTATAATATTGCGGGAGGGCTCATTCGAACTGGAATTAAAAGTTCTAGTGCCATTTTTAAGTGACCAAAAAATGGAGGGCAACTAGGCCCGCTCCCATACTCGTTTTTTCCCAAAGTCACCCGATCAAAATTTCGAGATAGCTAGTTTGTTCAGCATGGTCGAAAAATACAAAAACTATGTCTTTGAGGATGACTTGATCCCTCACAGTCCCCGGGGGAAGTTCTACAAGCTATGAACATTGCCCAATGTTTACATATTGGCTATTGGGAAGTATACAAAAGTTTCCAGGGGGATTTTTTCTGGTAGTTGGGGGGGGGGGTGTTGGGGGTTACTTGGGAAGATCTTTCCGTAGAGAAAGTTTTCATGGGGGAAGGGACATTGCTGTGAAGGGGGCTCCGGATTTCCCATCATTATTTAAAAAAAAAACGATCAGAAATTAAATAATAAAAAAACAATGTTTTCAACTGAAAGTAAGGAGCAACATCAAAATTTAAAACGAACAGAAATTAATACGTATATGATCGGGTTTGCCCCCTAGTCATTGCCTCGCTTTTTACGCCAAAGTTTTAATTGTACTTTCACCAGAGATATTTATTCTAATTAACGGCCTTTGTGATTAAGGGGTCATTCTTAAAGAATTAGAACAAAATTTGAAATTTAGCGTAAAGAGCGAGGTATTGACTAGGGGGTGAACCCCCTAATTTATGTAATAAAAATATAAGAATATAGAAGTTCGTTACGTAAGTTAATTTCTAAGTTACGTCAGAACAAATTTCGAGAAAGCCAATTAGCCAAAAAAAAGTAAAATTAATATGCAAATTTCGTTTTAATTATTTATGTACGGTGAGCCAAAATCAAAACTGGATTAATTGAAAAACGTTAAGAAATTAAATAAAAAAACAAGTTTTTTTTAACTGAAAGTAAGTAGCGATATTAAAAGTTAAAACGAAGAGAAATTATTCCGTATATGAAAGGGGCTGTCCCCCCTCAACGCATCGCATTTTACGCTAAAGTTTGACTCTGTCTCACAACTTTAGTTTTTAAAACAATAAAGAACTGTAGCGTAAAGAGCGAGGCGTTGACGAGGGGGCAGACCGTCTCATATACGGAATAATTTCTGTTCGTTTTAAGTTTTAATGTCGCTCCTAACTTTCATTTTTAAAAAAAACTTGTTTTTTTTATTTTATCTAAAATATAGTGACCATGATAAAAAAAATCAGAACAATATTAATCATATTGAAAGGTAAAATAAAGGTAAAGAATGTTAACTGTTTTTTGTTTGCAATGAGCTAGCCAACTATTTTCAATCATTAATCTAAATAGAAAGCACTTCCTTTATACCCTTGATAATATATATATATATATATATATATATATATATATATATATATATATATATATATATATATATATATATATATATATATATATATATATATATATATATATATATATATATATATATATATATATATATATATATATATATATATATATATATATATATATATATATATATATATATATATATATATATATATATATATATATATATATATATATATATATATATATATATATATATATATATATATATATATATATATATATATATATATATACAAAAATATTGGGGGGAATTTTCTGCGCGGGAAATTTCCCACAGGGAGATTTTCAGTGGGGAGGAAATTTTGGGGTGAGTTTATCAGGGGAAATTTTTACACGGGGGGAGATGGGCTGTAAGCTATCCAATTCGCTTATTGTTTACATATATTATTTGCTATTCAAAATTGTTGGGGTTGGACTATGGAAGGGGGAATTTTCTGTAAAAAATTCTCAACGGAGGAGGGATTCCCGGTAAGATTTGAAAAAAGATAAGAAATTTAAAAAAAATTAGGGGGGAGGGGGCTTAAGTGGTTATACATTTTTCATGGGCGAATTTTCCGTGGGAAGAACTTCTTAAAGTTTGAATTTTTGGTTTAATTCCTTAAGAACGACTCCTGAAACACAAAGGTCGTTAATAAGAAGTTTTTTTTTAAGGACAAGATTTTTTTGCGTAATGAACAAAGGTTGAGGAGGAGAAAGTATCTTTCGTGCTCGGAATAATTTATGTTTGTTTTAATAGTGCTCCTTACTTCCAGTTGAAAAACGTGTTTTTAAATTTAATTACCTGGATGTGATGAAGTAAAAATTTCATTATTATAGCGTTTAGTTCAGAAGATAGACACAGGTACGTACTCGGGAAGGGGCCTCGGGGCTCTCCCCCTCCCAAATCCTAGAACTCTGGGTTATTCGTATTTCAACTGTCAATAAAATTGTTATTTTTTAATTATTGCTTCCTCACCCAAAAAAGAATCCTTTATACGTAACCAACTTGACTGTTACCGAGGAGCCCTATGACCAGGGTTGCAACCCGGTGGAAAAAAATCACTAGACTTTAGTGATTTTTTGGTTGATTTAGTGATTTTCTTCAATATTATAGCGATCTATGTTTTGATTTGGTAAGTTTTTTATGCAACCCTGTTTTTTTTCAACCTTTTTTTTTTTCAACCCTGCTTATGACTACCCTTCAAAGTTTTGTGTTTGAAGAATAGCGTGAAAAGGCCTCCGTATCTCAAGATGTATAGATGCATAAAGCTTATGCATCTAAAGCACAGGCAATGTAATTATCACTAGATATAGGGATAAATCACAAGGGGTGGCAACCCTGCTTATGACTAACGTTCCAAGTTTTGTGTTTGAAGAGTAACGTGAAAAGACCTCCGTACCTCAAGATGCACAGATGCATAAGCATAAAGGGTAAATTTTTGGCAGTTCATATTATTGACTTACAAATAAAGTGAACATACCACTCGATGTCATTTTATGCTCTTTACGAATATAATAATTTCTTCTATCGGAAATTCAAATTTGCCCACCACTACCCTCCTAATTTTCAAATATATACCCTGAATTGGAATATACCATGAATCGTCGACGGCAAAGTTCCGAATCGCAAAATTCAGCGCTATTTTTGTTGACGGCATTCGAAAAACTTGAAAGGGTAGGAAATCGTTTTATATTAGGCTTGCTCAATAAATGAGGTCTGAATTGTTATAAATAAGTGTTTTTGGAAAATATTACTCTTGTACAACTTATTTATAAACTAGTGATATGTTTTTAACCACTTTTCAATAACTTAACTAGTGCTGCTAACTTCTTTGTGTGGTTACAATTCCGGGCATATATTGGCACATTAGGAGGTGGGTAAATTTGGATTTCCAATTGAATCGATTATTATATTCGTAAAGAGCAAAAAAAGGCATCGAGTTGTATGTTCACTTTATTCCAAAGATAATAATATGGACTGCCAAAAATTTACCGCATGAAGTTTATGCATCTAATCCATAGGCAATATAAAAATCGCTGGAAATAGGGATAAATCATTAGGGATGGCAACCCTGCTTGTGACTACCCTATCAAGTTTGGTATTTGAAGAGTAATGCGAAGAACCCTTCGTACCTCAAGATGCAGATTTATAACTAAACTTGGGTAGCATAAAAGTATTTCTTACTTGTGAATGTGAACGCTCTATTAGTAGCAATCCAACGTTTTAGATGTAGTTAGTAGTTATACAACAATTATGAAATACTTACTATTTTTCTTATTAACATTCTTCAACACTCCTATTTACTTCAGATTGTTACAAAATAAAAAGTACAGAACTTGCTGGCAGAAGAGCTTGTTTTAAAATCTACGGTATCAAAACCCGCTTATTACGTCACTAATAGACCTGGTATGAAAATACCCATCCGTATGTTATCTGGGTTCGTTATTATGAAGTTTTAGCTTATTATCTCACAACTATCGTTTTGTCAGTTTTTTGTTGTTAAAAAAAGAAAAAATATATAATATGTAAATTGGATATAAATCTACGTGTACAATCTAGCTTAAACATTTTAGTTAAAAATGTTGAAACCAGAATTTCAGAGTTTTTTTTATTCCGAGATAAGTAATTTTTGCTGAAGTTAAATAACAAAAACTATAGTTTAAATTAAAAAAAATGTTTTATTTAAAATTTTGAGCTACATTAATTCCATTAACGCAGTACACCTAATTAAAGAATCATCTAGGCTAAGGAAAAAAAGATTAAAAAAAATATGCTATTCCGAATTAACAACATAACGAAATTTTTGCCAGAGTGGTGTTTCCACCTTTCACTGGTCTTATGATTGAACTTCGAAAAAAATCCCTTGGCAAGGAACGAGGCCCTAGACCATGCAGGTGCAGAGTAATTTATTTCAAGGAAATATCTGCCCGGGGGGGGCAACTTTTATTTTTGAAAGAAGTCCTAATTTGGAAACACCAAATAAGCTATTGATATGAATATATTATGTAGGGATCTCTAAGTCGTAAAGACGCTTAAATTCCTTTGGACTACGGGCCCGAAATACGAACGTGATTGTAGTACGGCCACACAATAGATTTCAAAGGTAAGGTGCTATTTACTTTTTGACGGTCAAGAAATTCAGCATTGCCAGGGGCTAGTTGGTTGGCAATTCTAAAAATTTAAGCATCAAAATCTGGCTGAATCTAATTTGGGAGAATAAGTTTATTTTAAATTTAGATCTAATCTCAAATTTAATTGATGGGTGCAAATAAAGCCAAATTGACTTCCGATCTGGAGCAGGCACAAGGTATTTGATAGAAAGGGTGGGATATTTGAAGGGGGTAAGCTCGTCCCCTCTGTAAGAGGAGGAAGAAGTAGACCCCGAAGCCGCGCCGAAAAGTCGGCGGCGTGCCGCCGAGCTTGCATCAGCACGCTGACGCCACCGCGGATTCTATCGGCGGCGGCGTCACTAATACGCCGCCATTTTTTTTTTTGTTTTTTTCTCTCTTTTTTTGTTATCGATATCGACCTCCGGGCTTCAACCGTCATCCCGCCTAATCTGTTTCTTAAAGATAAATACTGTCATCTTGGGCTCGCCATGTATATCGGTTCATAGGAAGGAGAAGAAGAAATTTTTCTTGAAACAAAAATTCTACCTTCCACTTTAAAATTCTGTTCATTTTTCTTTCTGATTTTTCGGATGAAAAGAGGTAGGTAAAAGAGCATTAGGCAATTCAGGATGTTGTCATAGGCAGTGCCATCGAGCTGTCTAAGTAAAGAACAATATTGGCACAATGTATTTTTTTTTTTTTTCGATACCAGGACAATTCGTATTGAAGGAGTTATCGTAGAAACTTCAAAAATGGCTCATTCGATTGGAAATTGGAATAACTAGTGCCCTTTTTAATAGTTGAAAGTGATTAGAAGGCATCTAATACCCCTTCCACACCCACAGTTTCCCCAAGCACATCCAATCAAAATTTTAAGATAGACATTTTGTTCAGAGTAACTGATTTCCAGAGAAAAAATATGTTTTTTGAGGAGGTTACTCCCCCACAAACCTTAGGGCGAGGGTTTTGTAGTTATGCCCAGGAGTTATATAAGAACGATGTTGGCACAATGTATTATTTATTATTTTTTCCTTTAGACCAGGGCACTTCATATCGAAGAAGTTGTCGTAGAAACTTCGAAAAGGGCTCATTCAATTAGAGATTGGAGTGGCGTGTGCCCTTTTTAATAGTCGAAAATGATTTGAAGGCAACTAACACCCCATCCACGCCCACCAATTCCCGAAACACAAACAATAAAAATTTTGAGATAGCCATTTTGTTTAACGTAGTTGAAAGTTCTGGAAATTAGGTCTTAGAGGATGACAACCAGCCTCACGGCCCTTAGGGTAAGGGTTGTTGTTTATGCCCGGGTGGCATATACGGTGTTTATAGAAAGCGTTGTCGTAGAAACTCAAAAAGGGATCATTAGTTTGGAAATCGAAGTGCCTAGTGCCCTTTTTAATAATCGAAAGTGATTGGAAGGCTTGACATTTTTATGGTAGAGATCGATGTGGGTATAATGTATCATTTTTGTTGTTGTTGTTGTTGTTTAGACCAGGGCACTTCGTATCGAAGGAGTTGTCGTAGGAACTTCGAAAAGGGCTCATTCGATTGAAAATATAAAGGGCTGATGTCATTTTTAATTGTCGACAGTGATTGGAGGAAAACTAATCCCCCACCCACGCCCACCCTTCCATTTGCCTTTATGTTTAAAAAGTAAATGTTGCCTTAAGATTAAATCAAAATGCACTGTGTTTATGCCTATTCCCAATAAGGCATCTCAGCAGTATCACAAGAACGACTGAGGGTATTATGTTCAAACTTTCAGGGCTTCTTCTGCTCTTAAAATTTGACCAAATGAAAATAGCGTATGTGTGTCCAAGCTATCAAAGAAAGTAAACAAATTTTTTATGCGAATGTTATCAAGTTTTCCATTTTAGGTCAACTAGAGGAGGTATGAAACTAAATTAAACACTACTATTTGTGCCCAGATTTTTATGAGGGTCTATGTTGTTAAATTTTGCTGAAAATTGTTTTCCAGCATACAAATAGCAGGCCAAACTATAAATTCTTAAAAAAACGAAAAGATTTAAAGTATTATTTTCTTTTTCCCTGAAAAGACTATGTCAATATAAAACGAACAGAAATTAATTTAAAAAACTGTTTCCAAAAAATAAGTGTTTTCAAAGAAAAGTAAAGAACTCCATTAAACCAAAAATGAGCGAAAATACAATCAAATAATCTAAAAAGCGTGAAACTACCACAATTTAGCATTGATAAATAAATGAAACCCAAAACGAACAGAAATTAGAATAAATAACCGAGTCAAACTCAAAACAAGCAGAAATTAACATAAGTTGGGCTCAAAACCCCCTATGCCTTCCCAAGGCCAGAACATAATTTGTACTATACTGACAAAAATACAAATGAATGTGCATTGTCAGTTTAATATACATATATTGATACTTAGCAGCCAAAATGTTAATATTATTTTATTAAAGTTGTGAAAGTGAGAACGTTTGTATTTTTTTCTTTATAGTGCAAATTTTGTCCTGGCCTGGGGACGGGATAGGGGTTTTGAGCCCAACTTATGCTAATTTCTGCTCGTTTTGAGTTTGACTCAGTTATTTATTGTTATTTTTGTTCGTTTTGGGTTTCATTTATTTATCGATGATGATTTGCGGTAGTTTCCCGCTTAGTAGATTATCTAGAGCTAGTATAGAAATATATCTATAGTAATGAATTACATTTTTTTGCACAGTTAGCAGAGCACACTTAAGTTGAAGTAGCCTTAAACTTTGACTTGAAACGTTATAACTTGACCACTTCTTTCACAAAGGATTCGGAGGGTTATTCCGTGTTGATAAGAAAAGAGGGTCAAGGTGCAGTTTAGTTCCTCCTGTAGTGTAGGGCGCAGGAGCCCTATGGTGAAGGTGCAGGTTTGTTCTCCTTTATAAAACAACTTATTTCAGCAGATACAAAGAAGAAGCCCATTTGCGGCATTCTGTGGGACCCCAAGGTCCAATACTAGTATCAGATCCCGCGAGTGGCAGTTTACGCTCGTCAAGTTCTGGCTGTACCAGCCACATGTGCCCCAGCTAAACGGCTTTTTAGCACGACAGGACTGATTGTGACTGCTAAAAGATCAACGGCTCCAGCCAGAGTGAACAAACTCACTTTTGTTACATCAATTGTAACTGAAGTGATGTAACCGCTGATTTAAAATTGTTGGTGTTGTTAAGCCATGGTATCTGATTTGTATACAGTGTTTTTTTACAGGGTTGATTTGGTGCTTCCTGACATTCTTCAAAGTAGAAACCTAACAATAACAATTGAACTTTGTGTGTATGTAGGCAAGGCCGTATCCAGGATTATTTTTCAGAGGGGGTTTTACACAAAAAAAAACTCAAAAACACATAAAGAATCTGTCTTTATTCATTTTTGTTACGTTTTTACGAGTTGAAAAAACATTTGGGGGGAGGATCAAACCCCATAACCCCTCCTCTGGTTACGGTCTGTATGTAGGTAAATGCTTGGAAAGAAAAAGCTTATGCGTTTAGGTTACCTTGTCTTGTATAGACTGCATTTTTTGTCACATCTAAGGGTCCAGAGGGACAAAACAAGTTTTATTGATTTCCTTTGTACATTAAAGCAATGAACTATTATTTGGTGTTGTTGTTGTTGAAGTCCTGGCCATATTGAAGTTTGACCTTTTGGGATCATCCCTCCTACTAGTTCATACGTAAGGGCTCGCTACGTTGTTTTACCTGATGTGGTATGTTATAACGGGTCTACCTTGACATTGCCGAAGTTCTCCGTCCATCTTTTTCGTGGTCTGCTTCATGGACGAAGGCCACGAAGAGATCCTCCAAGGGTGATTTTCGGGAGGTGGTTCGGTTCCATTCTCATGACATGGTCGAGCCAGCGTAGTTGCTGTTTCTTAATGTTGCTGAGAAGGGTTTCAGGGGACTGGGGTTTTCATTTGTGATGTGGTCAGTGTCATGGGCGTAAGCAGCATCTTGTGTAGGGGGGGCAGCCGCTTCTGTGATGGAGGGGGGAGGGATCTTACTAATACTTCCCGTGGTTCTTTGAATATAGGTCTTTAGAAACTAGTCATTCTATATTTCACTAAGACTCGGCCTTTAACATTTTCCATGTTCTACTTTTCCTGCAACAGTTTATTATAAGAGAGCCACTATCCTACTTCCAATTTACAGAAAACCTAAATACCACAAAAGCGATTTGACACAAATCACATTATGGTTAGATTACAGCTTCTTCTAAGAATTCAACTCAAAAGTTTACAGTTGGGCAAAATTAAATACTAAAATTGGTACAGGGGAGACCGGCCCACGTCTAGCCAAAGCAAACAGTTTCAATACAAAAACCTATAGGGCTTCTGGTGGATTATAAACGCTCTGACAGTTTGCAGTGTATTTTTTTAAAAAGTCTGACCTTAATTAATACGTTTACCAAAAATTTCAGATTGGATCCGGTTTTATGGCGATTAACACCGGAATTTTTTTCAAGTTTTTTTGAAAGCCTACACCTAATTACGAATACCAGAAAACTCATGTTGTAAACTAAGATTATATCCTTCTATCATTTTCCTGTTTTTGGCAGCTTCTAAGACGTGCCATCTTCACCAGATTGCTGTTAGTATTTTTTCATCCTGTGGGATAGTGAACTCCAATGTTCGGCCACAATACCCAGGGTAAATTCGGCATGCCTTACCAAGGTGTCCAAAAGTGGGCTATGCTTTTAAAAGCTGTATAAACAGCATATTTAAAGGTTGAAGGCAAGCTTAATACCCAAAACTGTGTTATTTCTGGCGTTGTTTAATCCTGTCAGATCAGTAGGTGAACTGAAGTTCCTTTTTTTCTGTTAAATTTCATTCAAGATAAAATGATTAAAAGTAAAACAGAAGAGAAAAGAAAGAAAGGTGGCTGTGATCCAGAAGAAAATAAAATAGCAGTTTTTTCTGTCTTATTCTACAGGAAGTCAGTTGGATTCTATGGAAGTACCATGGGTGTCCCTAGAGGAACGCTGCAAGACTGCATAAAAAAAAGTTGAGAAGCTGAATATGCCTCTAAAAAGTCTGGACCTGAATTTTCTTACACCCTGTTACAACCCATGATCAATATTTACAGAGGAACAAGCAAAAAGACTAAAAACTTACTTGAAAACGATAGCTTACATGCTTTCGACTGTATTCCCCTAGAAGCGTGTAAATTTGCATACACTTATACCATTATTAAGAGCATAAAAGTACCGGATAACGGAACTGCAAAGGTAGTGGAAACAGTGGAGGAATTACAGGTAAAGATTGGTACCGTGGTTTTATGGATTGACTTAAAACTCTATCAGTAAGAACGTCAATAAGTACAAGCCTATGAAGGACAACTGCTTTCAACTGTCATAGTGTAGGAGCTTTCTTTAACAACCTGGATTGAGGCCTATATAAACACATGTTCAGACCACAAGACATTGGAAGTTTTTGACGAATCAGGTCGGAAAAAATCCACAAGCCTGGTAAAATCATTGCACAGCGAGGCCAGAAGTAAATAGGGAAGGTCACGTCAGCAGAAAGATGTCAGTTGACCACGATTTGTGCTGGTGTTAATGTGTTGGGAACACAGTCCCTCCTCTACTTATTTCCCCACAAAAACAGTGTCCGGAAATTTTACTCAGGGGAGCTTTACCAGGAACCATCATGATCAACTCAGAAAATACTTCTGGCTGGATGACTGCCTCTCATTCTTTGCTTTACTTGCAGCATTTTATCAATCAACTCAAACCCAAAAAATTAACAGGAAAAATATGAAAAACTCAGACGTGCTCACTGACACCCCTATGAAAGAGTGCATTACTGCTAGGATAAAAGCTGTATTTGCCAAAAAGCCCTAGTCCTGGAACGGAAGAAAGTCAGACAAGTGAAAAGACTGAAAAGCAAAAGGCGTGTCTCTGGCAACAAGAGTTACAGTTAGAGTGACGATTCTGACGTAGATGATCCTGGATACAACAACTCTTCAGACCCCAGCATAGACATTGAAGACAAGCCCCCTAACAGCAACTTCTAATTTGATATTGAGAAAGTCATATATATGTATATATATATATATATATATATATATATCGGACCGAAAATTAATATTGAAGATCGAAACGTAAATGTTGATATTGCAAACGATATTTGGAAATTTCTGTTTATTTCCAGCTTTTTTAACCATCTACCAGGTAACATCCAACAAAAAATTCCAACATACGAAAAGTTCTCGCTAATATCTATCGTAAATTTGAAGTTTTAGGGGGGGCAGCTGTCCCCCTGCCCCTCCCCCTTCCCTACGCCCATGGTCAGTGTATTTGATTCTAATAATGTGACGGATGCCTCTCATCTTCAAAGATAGAAGTTTTCTTTTGTCTTCGATTTTCAGTGTTCATGTTTTGCATCATAACTGTGGGAATTATTAAGCTGTTGAATTGAGCCGTTTTGAGTTGATTTGATAGATAAACTCAGATAAAATACTTTTCCAAAGGTTGGCTAGTCTTTTGAAGCCAGAGCTAGCAATTTTAAGTCAACGGTTTACGTTAGAGCTAAAGAAATTGTGAGAGGACAGTAGGCTATCAAGGCGCAGGAAGTGGTTAACCCTATCTACCTGTCTCCCGCCTATAGTGATAGTGGCTGGGTTGTCTAGCTACTGTCTCGTATTTACAATGACTTTGGTCTTGCCGACATTGATCTTCTTCCCGAACAACCTATTGACATTGTAGAGTTTATTAGCTTGTACCTGTAATTCTTGTAATGAATTGGCTAGCTTATCAATATAATCAGTGTAGGCAAGGTTATCTACCAGCAGCCGTACTA
Source organism: Artemia sp. Qi Xiang Cuo (assembly GCF_049724085.1). Taxonomy (NCBI): domain Eukaryota; kingdom Metazoa; phylum Arthropoda; class Branchiopoda; order Anostraca; family Artemiidae; genus Artemia; species Artemia sp. Qi Xiang Cuo. The sequence goes on along the minus strand of NC_142812.1, from coordinate 8,498,862 downwards.
TTGTTGTGCCATATTCTAACTGTATAAGTAACAGAATGGAATTTGGAAAGAGGTTGAAGAGGTGTGGTGGTTAATTGCAACCCTGAAGTACACCTGACAAAGTTGTGAACTTTCCTGATAACCCATCAGCGGTTATTACTTGGCCTCGAAACAAGTCATGGAGACGCTTAATTATCTTGGGTATTTCATGGGGCGTTCCTTAGTGAAAGAGGATATGCCAGAGTTCTTCCCAACACATCAAGTCATAAACCTGAAGGAAATCAATGAACAGTTGACTGTGTCCAGTGCTGACAAGAGACTTTTGGTCGTTTCAACTTTGTAAACTTTCTTGTACCTGTCAGGCATAAATTTTGGCAGCGGAATTGGTATATATCGCTTCAAATTTTGCAGGTAGCAAGGTCGAATCAATCTTCATTTCTCTTTTTCCCTAAACAAAAAGAAGAGTTCCAGAAGAAACCTGTGTTATCTTAAAACAAAGGTCAAGATATGTTGCAGTATTCAAAATTATAAAGGTAAAAATCTGGATTGCCAATAGTGGCATCCCTGCAACTGCCTTGATTTACTTGTCGCCTAGATTAACAGCGAAGATTTAGGCTTAACAGCTATCTTGCCTGTATTTTCAAAACTTTTTGGAGCAAGATTGTAATTTTACAGTCCATGATTACTCAGCTCATGAACTTTGAATTTCTTATTTTATTTTAATTTTTTGCCTCAAAATTACTAAGCTTTTAGGACAGTGTCGCATTTCCATAACTTTTGAAATTTGAATGGTAATTACTTGAATTGGCCAATACTTTTCGTTCGTAAAAGACTAAACATTGACAATATGTAGATCCCAAAAGGCAATACATTTTCAAATGAAAACCTTGCCTTCTTAAGCTATTTGGTGCCATATGTTTTGGCATATTTTGCTCGTTTTTCACTCACTTTTTCTTAAAAAAAAAATTTGGCACCCAATAGTCCCAAATTTGCGAAACTGCAAGTCAAAGTCTTTTTCGTTGAAATTTGAATATTTGATTTTTCTTAATACTCGATTTGTCACTTTTCATTTCACTGTCCTCAGTACTTCAAGTCTTGACAGTAATCTTTAAAGGGCAAGATCATCGAGACAGAAGGGCTGCTTTGAGAAAATAGTAATCTTCCCAAATTTTGAGATAACAGTCCCCTCAGGGTCTGAGTGTTCGCGAGTGGAAGGTCAACTGTTTTTGGAGGGTGCATTCACACTTGCTGCAGACTCGTGTATATATTGTAGGTTAAACAACATTAGGAGGAACAATTAACCTGGTGGCAGTACTTGCCATTTTCCTAAATTTTCCTTTTCATTGACCTTCTTTGAAAGCAATTTAGGGTCTAAGAAATCGCCCAACAAAGCTCAAAATTTGTAAATACAAGAACGCTAACAAGAAATTCAAATTATATCGTCGGCTGTCCCTTCCTCAACTCCTCCCTCTTTACTCTAAAGTTTGACTTTTAGTCCCAGTTCTTTAAGAGCGACAACTGAAATACAAGAGTCGTTCAATTAGAATAAGGAGCTTTTTTAAAGGACTGAAAAAATTTATCGTAAAGAGCCAGGAGCTGAAAAAGGGGCGGTTCACCTCATATAAAGTATAATTTCTGTTTATTTTAAGCTTCAGTCTTCCTTCTTACTTTCAGTTGAAAAAAAACTCGTTTTTCATTTAATCAAAAAAAGAAATTTTGGAAGTTTGAGCAGTATTAATTTTTCAGTATTATAAGGGGAAAATAAAAGCTGTATTTTGTTTCCATTGAAGCAAATGCCACCTTGGGCTTGAAATGAAACCAAGTTTGTGAAATATTATTTTTCAGTGAAGCAAATGCAATTCTAGGACTAAAATGAAACCAGATTTGTGAAGTATACAATTATTTAATTAGGACAAAGGATTTCTTTATTACCAAATCAGCCTTGACTGTGTTATTAAAAAGCTAAAAAACACATGAAAAGAAACTAAATGCTTTTTGTGAAATATATACATAGTTTGATTTAATTTAGTAGTCTCACTTCAATCTTAACAATCTTAATAATTGCTTGATCCGATACCAGGGGGTCTTCGATAAGGGAAGGGATATTTGGAAAGAATGAGTTAATACTTCCAGGTATCTCAAATAGTACGTCACCTCAGTTTATTTGTAGAATAGCGAGGTATCTGGAAATTTTTGTTAACTAAAAAAAAAGTTCTAGTATTAAGTAAATGTAGTGTTTCATTTATGGTTTTTTTTATGATGGATTATGTAAGCTGATTATTCTTGAAATTTTTTGTCTGGTAGGCTATACTTGACCGTATTTCCAAGTATGTACTATTATTAGGTTAATGTAGTGTTTCATTTAAGTGTTTTATAATGATCGCTGATCAAAGTTTATGTTATATGTGCCTTTATTTAAGTTATTTTACTGTGTTCATGGCCTTATGTTTGATTTTAAAATGCGCCTATCTATCTATCTATCTATCTATCTTATTAGTGTTTAGCCATGTCGTCCATTCTCTTAATACATGACTACATCCCTACATGATATGGGGATGTTTTTTTGGAAATACATGATTGTGAGATGAAACAGCAACAGCAGGTCGGTATCTGTGAAGAATATGATAGACAAGAGGGTTTTATGGAGGGTTAACATGCCAGAAGAACCCACTTGGGCCTCTCTAATCATGCAGGTATAAATTCCTTGTATGACGCTGATTTTCAGCAAGGCACTACATGTCAACTGTTTTCGAAATATATTCTAAATGTGTCCTATAATTAAATAGCTGAAAAATACTTAAATAATACATTTGGCTGAATTTCACAAGGTGCCTAGTTTCTGGTCCTAAAATTTGTACCGTCTGGAAAATTTGTACTTGTGCGCGTTTTTGTGTAGGACATAATGCTAAGATGTTAAAGATTTCTAATTATCAACAAAAATCAATTAAAACCATTTGCTAAATAATTCTTGAATAACCATGAGTAGTAAGAGGTAAAACATGTCTCCCTACGTGAAGGTGGTGACGGGGGGATGATACTAGAGTGGCAAAAGCTCTAGCTCCAGGTTAACAGATTAACAATTCTTGCACTGTAATTTCAACACGTCTGCCATCTATATATTAGTCTCAGATCTGAATCAACAAGATCATGAATTCTTTGAAACAGTTTTTTGGCAGAAATCAAATATCATTTGAGAAATAAACAGTTACTGCATTTTGAATTATTGGTTTACATTTAATAATCATTAATAAACCTTCCCTAAATAATTTTTGAATGATCATACGTTGGAGGAGGTACAACATATGCTTGCATGTAATATTTTTGGTGCTGGAAAGGGAAATTTTAGAAGGGGCCTACTTAGGGCCCTCCAATCTTGCAGATTAAATACGCTTGTATTACTCTGATCAACTAAAAGTAACATGTCCACTATTTGTGGGATTTATTCTTAATACCTATTGAATTCTTACGTCTACATTGCACAATAAGTCCCAGATTCGTAATCGGCGTAAATACTTTTTATTAAAGGGGAGCAGAGACAGAGTGTACCCAATGTTAGCCGGGGGTTTATGTTGGGGTGTCACAATGTAATCAGGTTTGACAACCCCCTTTCAGCCCCCGGGCAAGGGTTGTAAGCTATACAAGTTGCCCACTGTTAAGTTATAAGTTTTCCTTTTTCGAAAATTGGGCAAATTTTCTCAGGCTCAAAGCTTTCGATGGCTGGGATTAAAATTAATAAAATTTAGGTATTAAGAATCAGCATTAAAATTCAATTCTTTGACATACCAATTGATATCAAAATTCCACGTTTTAGAGTTTCGGCTACTATTCGTTCGAGTTGGTCTTTATTTATTGTTCGTCACGGTGAACAGTTTGATCAAATAGTTCGTTAAAACAAACCATAAGGAAGAAACAACTACATAGTATCAGAAACTAAAAAAAAGTAGTTTTGACAACAATTTATACATCGCAAGAATTGAATTTATTGGGTTCATTTATAAAATCCATTAAGTCTAAAGCTAGCCACCAAATGCAAAAAAAATGCAAACGTTTACGCCAGCTTTGAAAGAGGGAGAAAACACCCTCAAAAGGGCAAGCGACCTTGATTAAAACTGCAGAAACACATTCAGCATGTTGAAGAGCTTTATTTGAGAGATTTTATGGCCCTATCTATATAAATGTGACATTTTCTATTTTTTCGAGAAAGGTAATTGTATCGAACCAATGGTCCTAAAATATTGGAAGAGTGATCATTAGAATTGAAATTGAAAGTTTTATTTACCTTTATAAGTAGCAAAAAGATTAAGCCACTTTGCCATTCAATCATAAGTTTTTTTGTTTTTTTTTTTAAACCTCCTCTCCTATCAGTGACGACAAATTTTAAATTCAAAATACCACTAATTTTAACTTTAGACGTCACCTCCTCTTTTTTTATTATTAAATAGCAGCCGATTCAATTACATGTTTGACCCAACATATGATCTTTTCTGATTGATATCATCCAATCGAAAAATACAATGAAACATTCTAGTTCGGCTCAAATTGAGGATTAATAAATCTCGATATTAGTAAAATGTCATTATGAATGGACCTTTAGCAAAGAAAGTTATTATGACTGAGTAATGTTAAATAGTCCATCCATTTGTACTAAGCAAGATTTATCGATTGGCTTAACCTCTTTTCTCCTAATTTCTATGGTTCTTGAGATATTCAACAATTTATTTTGTCCGGATTTTTTTCGTCACCGGGTGGCAACCCTAACCACAAAGCTATCGACTAAAAAATCCTGAGATAGCCAGTCAATTTAAACTATCAAAAATATATAAACCTGCACCAGTGACAGAAAGACCTGCACCAGTTTCAGTGAAAAAAAACCTGCTCCAGTTTCAAAAAACCTGCACCAGTGACATATGTGTGTGTATCAATATAGTAAGATATAAATAATTTATTTAAACCAGACGCACAGACTATTAACGGAATGACCTTGAAATCATACAAATGGTGCTATAGTATAGAAATCCCAAGAAAACTCACTGACAGAAAGAATCAAGTAGACCTCGACCTCGCATGATGTCCTTAGTGTCTAACCTCCCAGACAGATGCCAACGTAATAAGCCCAAGGAATCGCCATTGCTACTGAAGAGATAGTTATTTTTAAACTTTGTGTTGTCCCAGTTTTTCTACCTTGCATGCACTTTCAGATGCAACAGAGTTTGTGCGGGTTAGTCTTGACAAGGGCTTGTGTATTTTGGGTCTATTTCTTGACTTTTCAAAGGCATTTGATATGGTTGTTCACCCTGTTCTTTTATCTAAATTATCTTTATTTGGAATGCATGGAGTCCCACTTGAATGGTTTAGGTCTTACCTCTCAGGGAGATTTTAGTATGTTCCGGTTAATGGCACTTTTTCCTCTTCCTTGCCTATTTTGAAAGGTGTCCCACAGGGATCTGTGCTTGGACCACTTTTGTATTTAATTTGTATTAATGATCTTATTGATGGTCTTCATCCCCTTGTGCACCCTATTCCTTTTGCTGGCGACAGTAATTTTTCATTGCTGCAGTGTATCTCTGCCATCTGCCACTTCCGTAGCTCAAGGTCTTCTTGATAAAGTAAAAGATTGGTGCTGGTAAAATGGTATGACTCTCAACAGCCAAAAATGTGCCATTGTACACTTCAGGACCCCTTAATGTACGAGAGACGTAAGGGAGCCAACCATCCTGACTTATGGGAATGATATTATACCGCAAGCTACTATTGTGAAATTTCTTGGTGTGTATCTTGACTGTTTTCTTTCTTTTAAACCATACCCGCTCCCTTTTTCTCCGCCAATCTTCAATGTTACACAGGGTTAACTCATTTCTTCCCCCAGGTGTTATGCTTTCTCTTTATTATGCTTTTATTTTCCCTTACCTTTCTTATTGCTGTTCTGTCTGGGGTAGTACTAATAAATCTCTTCTCTGCTCACTTCAAAGAGCCCAAAATTGGGCAATGAAGGCTACTTCTCTTCTACCTCGGTTTTACCCTTCCTCTGATCTTTATAATGATACTGGAATGGCTCCGCTGGATCGTATTGTGGGTAAAAGTTACCTTTATTTAGCGCATTCTGCCTTTCTAGGTACACTTCCATCGTCTCTGCAGCAGTTTTTCTTACTCTCAGACTCAGGTAGGTACTCTCCTTTTTTACGCAGCTCATACCGCAGATTTACTTTACCTTAAACGATCATCAACAGTAGGCCAGAGGTCTCCTGTTTATTAATCAATTCTACAGCGGCAATCCATCCCTCTTAATGCCCCTATATCTCTTTCTGCAACGGCAGTTTATCACCGGGTCTTTCCAGTTTAGTAATTTTTCTCCCTTTTTTTTTTGAAATCTATCCTAATTTGTGTGACTTTCTTCTCTTTATTTAATATATTTTTCAGATTCAAAAATATTTTTTGAGTCTATCCCAATTTTTTATCTTTACTTCATTTATATTTTTTTCAGTTATATGTTAAGTTCCCTTCTTAATCCCCTATTTCATAAATATCCTTGTCTTGTTCCAATGTTTTTTTTTTTTTGTTTTTTTTTCGTATGTGCTTGTATATGTGTGTGCTTTATAATAGTGTTTTATTTTGTTTTACTGTTTTTTTTTTTTTTTTTTTTTTTTTTTTTTTTTCGTATGTGCTTGTATATCTATGTGCTTTATAATAGTATTTTATTTTGTTTTACTGGTCTTTTACAAGCTAAGCTTCTTGGGCGTGTAAAAACCTTACTTTTTGTAATTGTTTTCTTTTAGTGTTAATAAATTGATTGATTGATTGATCATTTAAATATAATACTTCCCTAGCCCCCCCCCCTTCTGAATACCATCTCTGCTTTAAATTTAAAAAAATAATTAACTTATTGGCATCCCTGGTTAAAAAAAAAATCGAGGTATTATTATTTAATACAGCAAAAAATCGCGAAGAAAGGGAGAAAACGAGGAACATTAACAGCCAGTGAAAAAATTGAAAAATTATGGAAATATTTCGGCCAAGACCTCCGCTTGATCGTCCTCAGTGCAAAATAAAACTGATAAAAATATAAAAACCAAACCTTAAAATAAAATAAAAATACCAAACTAAAATTGGAAGAAACCCATGTTTTGTCCAAGGGATCTAAATTTTGCCTACCTCAAACACAAGTGAATTTCGCAGAGATAGTCTCCAATGTGGAGGCGGGTATATTTGGTTCACGTGGTGCTGTGAAATTTTTTTTTCAATATTTGCATAATTTTTCAATTTTTTCACTGGCTGTTAATTGTCCTTGTTTTCTTCCTTTCTTCGCGATTTTTTGTTTTATCATGATTAGCCAGTGTGGTCTCAGAAATTATTTATTACTATTTAAATATGATAAACGATAATTTGGGGATAATAATTGGAATGATAATTCATCTGAACATGTGAATTGTCTGAATTTTTGAATGTGACATTGTTTGTTTGACAAAGCGATTATCATAAAATTACGGGGTAGTTTTTTCAGGGTCGTACCCAGGATTTTTTTTTCGGGGGGAGGAGGCTTTACAAAAAGACTTAAAAAAACGTATTTAAAATCTGTTTATATTTATTATGCTTATATTTTGTCAGGGCTGCAGAACTTTAAAATTAAGAAAAATGACTAAACTAAAAGGAAAATGGAATTTGGCTCCATTACCCAGCCCGTACTTAGCATTAGTTTGCAGACAGCCCAAGAGATTTATTAAGCTATCTAAAATATAGTTTATAAAAAGATGGTGTCAGAATTTTAAAATTAGGCAGAGTTAAAAAACTAAAAGGAAAAATGGATCATGATTTGCACACATGCTTTTGTAATTATGTAGCGAAAGGATGTTACAGTCATGACACAATTTTAGGTCACAGTTTAAAGGTTTTTCCTATGGAATAAATCAATGGAAATATGGAAAAAAATATATGGAAAAATTTTTCCTCATGTTTTCTCAATTTTTAATATTTCACATGAAACAAGAAACCGATTAAATAACATCCTTTTGAAATACATTTTGCGATTTATTTTTAAACTAAAACTTTCCGTTGATTATAAGTTTGTGGGAATGTGGGTACATAATCAAATACAATTCTTCTCAATTAGTACATAAGACATACGCCCATCAATTTAATTTGCGATGTGTCTGTATAAATAAATCAAATTATGTAAAAGGCTTATGCAAACCCTTTCAATAGTTTTAAGACGACTCACCAATGAAACTTTTTTTTTAAATATACTGGTCAGAAACGTAATTTTTGGAGAAATTAGGATGCTACCATAAAACTTGGTTTACATGACAGTGATTTACAGGATCGGATTTAGAGCAAAATCTTGAACGGGGGGCCGATGTGACAATGGCGCCAATAAATAAAATTTTGGGAGGGGGCAAGGTGACAAGGGTGCCAATTGTTGACCAAATTGACAAATTTTATTAAAAAAAAGTGTAAGAAAAACAAGGAATGAGGATGCCAGAAAAAATATTGGGGGATATAGTCCTCCCCGGCCCCCCTGGATCCACCACTGAGTGAATATAAATCTTCCTTACAAAAATTTTGAAACCTGCGTATTATTTTGAAAAGCTGTATCTCTTTGATAAAAAAAACAACTTATTTTAACTGAACTCCTACTACTACTACTACTAACAACTCACCGCAGCACCAAGCCGCCTGAGGCCAACACAGCTACTCACGCTCCTCCTCCACCCCAATCTATTCAAAGCCTTCCTTTTTACACCCGCCCACGAAGTTCCCATTTCTTTTAAATCTTTCTTTATGACGTCCTCCCACCCCAGACGGGGACGACCTGCTTTCCGTTTAGCCCTAGATGGTTGGCCGAAAAGAACAATCTTCGGCAATCTGTCATCCTTCATCCGCACAACGTGCCCTAGCATGTTGACTGAAAGTAACTGATTAACAATAAAATTCAAAACGAACAGAAATTATTTCGTGTATGAAGGGGTTGACCCCTCCTTAATAACTTTTTTCTTTACGCTGAAGTTTTTAACACTTTTAAAAGGGCTCCCTAGTCTTATTAAACGGACATGGCGTTTCAGGAGCCGTCCATGAAAGTTGAGACAAACAGTCAAACTTTAGCGTAAAAAGCTAAATATTGAGGGGGGGGGGGCTCTTCTTAAACAAAATAATTTCTGTTCATTTTGTGTTTTAATGTTGCTCCTTACTTTCAGTAAAAAAAAACTGTTTTTTTTTCTGATCGTTAATCAAATAGTGCCAGTAAATCTGGCTCCTCCTCCATGAAAAAGTCCCTCCCCTCATGGGAAGCTCCTCTTTGGAAATTTCCGCCCATCTAATATAGAACCCCCTCGTAAAATTCCCTCCGGACAAGTCCATCCTCGCCAAAAATACCCCCCCCCCTCCGTGGAATTTCTTGCGGAAATATCAGCCTGAAAACTCTCGTTAGCATATTTTCATTTGCAAGAGACTTCAATTTCTAATCGTTTTTTCGACCACTCAGGAATCCCCCTTCCACATTTTTACCCGGAAATCTAAACACGCTGAAAATAGCCACCGGACAATCAAACAATTCGTGGTAACGAACTGTAAGTAAGGAGCGACCCGGCTCAATGGTAACCGAAACTCTAAGAAACGGAATTTTGATACGAATAGATACATCAAAAGAATCAGATTTTAAATATGATTTCAAAAATATAAGTTTCATCAAGTTTAATCTAACCCATCAAAAGTAACGCGCCTGAGAAAATTTGGCTGATTTTCGAAAAAAGGGGAAAAGACCCCCTAAAAGCTATAGAACCTTAATGAAAATCACACCATCATATTCAGCGTATCAGAGAACCCTACTGTAGAGGTTTCAAGCTCCTATTTGCAAAAATGTGGAATTTTGCATTTTTTTTTACCAGAAGAAAGATCACGGATGCGTGTTTATTAATTTTTTTTTTTTCTTTCTTTTTCCCAGGGGTAATCGTATTGACCCAGTGGTCCTAGAATATCGTAAGAGGGCTCATTGGAACGGAAATTAAAAGTTCTAGTGCCCTTTTTAATTGACAAAAAAAAATTGAGGGCAACTAGGCCCCCTCCCAAGCTCATTTTTTTCTCAAAGTCACCCAAATAAAATTTTGAGATATCCATTTTGTTCAGAATAGTCATTGTAGCAGAAGTAAAAGTAGGAACATTAAGGGTACTATCAGTGATAATAATAGCAGTATCAGTAGGAATAGCAGTAATGGTGTTTATAGTGCATTGTGCATATATGGTGTGCATATATTGTGCGTTGTGCATATAGTGCATATATGGTGTTTATAGGCATTGTTGGTCTAGGTCATCGTCCGCTCCTCATGCCCCGATAGTTTCAAAATAATACTCTAAGCCGTTTCTGTAATATTGCTTATACGCCCTTTTGATAACCTGCATCAACAGAGTGTGATTTCATATAACCCAACGTTCCCCTCAAAAGTTTTTTAAATGTCCAAGGCAAAACTCTTAGCTATAGTAATAGCCGTACTAATAGCAATAGCAGTATCAGAAGTAGCATGCACAAAGTACGTTTTTACTAGTTTATCATACCTCTCAACATGCCCTGAAAATTTCAATGTGATACTTTAAACCGTTCTAGAGATGCTGCATATACACCCTTTGGACAGTCTGCACACACATACCCTTCCCTTAGCATTTCCTTAACGTTTTTCCTTAATACTATTAGTCTAAGTATTGACATTAGCAGTAGAAGTAGCAGTAGTAGTATGCATATATTACCTTTTGGTTCTTCCAATATCCCCCTCAACGTGAACCTGAAAGTTTCAACTGAACACTCTTGGGATAAAGCTGCTGCAGTATATTTATCTGATGAAGACGGCCACTGTGTTTTTGATCAAAATATGCAGAGATATTTGTTTTATTTTGTGTGTGTCTATGTTTCATTGTCAAATAAAAGGATTTTCTCTATTGAACTGTTATTTATACGCAGTAGTAGCAGTTGCTGCAGTAGTTTTAGTGTCAGCAGTAGTAATACCTGTTAAAGTAGTAGTAGTATACAAAAAGTACTTTTAGGTTAGGTCAACCTTTCCCTTAACATGTCCTTGATGTTCCAATTTAATACCCTAGACCATTTCTGGGTAATAGCCGATACGTCCTTTTGACAATTTGCATGCACATAGTTTGTTTTGATTTAGTTCAATGTCCCTCTAAGTATTTCCTGAAAGTTTCACGTTCATACCCTTAGCCTCAGTAGTAGTGGTTGCAGCATTAGTTTTAGTGGTAGAAGTAGCATCAGTAGCAGTAGTAGCATTACAATAGGTAGTAGTGCAGTAGTGCCTTTTGGTTAGTCCAGCATCCATCTCGACATGCCCTGAAAGTTTTCAACTTGTTACCCTAGCCTGTTCTCAAGAGATTATTCGTACAAGTAATTTTCTTACAAACTGCTCGTGCATGCTTTTAATAATCTGGATACAAATAGTGCGTTTTGATTTAGTTAAACATCCCCCTAGATATTCCCTGAAAATTTTGCCTTAGAACTCTTAACCCCAGTAAAAGCTAGTCGTAGTAGAAGTATTAGTATCAATAGTGGTTAGTGATTTTGTGCCTTTTGGCTAGTTCAGAATCTGCCTCAACATAACCAAGAAATTTCAGCATAATACTCCATATTGCTCCTGACGTATTGCTGGTACACCCGTTTGACAATATAACATGCTCATAGTGTGTTTTAATTTAGTTCAACATACCACTAACCATTCTTTGAAAGCTTCAGTTTAATGCCCTTAGCTTCAGTAGTACCAACAGTTGTAGATTATCCAAAAAAACATAATATAAAAAAAGCATTTAAATCAGGACAAACTCTAAGCTCTTTGCTAAATAATGCAATAGACAAGGTACCGAGAAATATGCAAAAGGGAGTATAGAAAATTCCATGCTTTTGTGGTAATTTTTTTGTGGGAAGAACACAGCAGAATTTAGAAAATAGGCTACAGCAACACAAGAATGCCATAGATTGCGCTCTAAAACAAAACAAAACACCAGAAACGTTTGAGTCAGCTGTTGCAGAACATCTTTATAATTTTCCTCATCACAGTATTTTATTTGATCAAACAAAAATAGTAGATACGTCTGTAGGACTTTTACAAAGCTTCAGGGAAATTATAGAAATAAAAAAGATAATAAAAAGGTAAATTTGATGTGAGAAGAACACAGCAGAATTTAGAAAATAGGCTACAGCAACACAAGAATGCCATAGATTGTTCTCTAAAACATAATAAAAACCAGGAACGTTTGAGTCAGCTGTTGCAGCACATATATATAATTTTCCTCATCACAATATTTTATTTGATCAGACAAAAATGGTAAATACGTCTGTAGGACTTTTACAAAGTTTCACACAAATTATAGATATAAAAAAGATAATCTATGGGGGTGTTAGTATTAATAGAGATGAAGGATATTTTAGGATCAATTCAATTTATAATAGTTTAATTAAAAAGCAGGTAAAATATTCAACAAGTACTGATTTTAATAATTGTTCTGAAACAAATGATAACCTTGCGAACAAAGGTCAGAACGAGTTAAAAGCTGGGAGCAGCTAAACTTGCAACCAAAAAAATCCCTTCAATTTATAATTCATAAATTGGTTGATGAGCTTATGAGATTTAATTAGGGGCTATGGGCCGGGGGCTAGGTGACCTTTATTATGTTGTTCAAGTATAAATATATTTTTCATTTTTTATAGATTTCCCTTTATACATTGATTGTGAGGAGACAAATGGTATCATTATAGACATTCGCTTTTGTTTATTACGTTAAATATGCCAGTGCTTGGGTTTTTTATTTAGTATGTGAGTTTGATTCCTACTTATTTATTTTTTTTTTCTTTTTTTTTTCTTTTCTTTTTTTTTTTTCTCTCTTCGTGTGTTTAGTTTGTTGTATTTCGATGTGTTATTTTTTTTAAAAAAGAATATTTTTTTTCTCTTTTTATTTCCATCGAGAAAGGCTCTCCCGGACCTGGGGCCAAAATATTCGGAGTGTTTTTTTAATTAAGTGTTTATTTTGTTGTTATTTATTCACTGCTTTGTTAAAATTAAAACCCCTTTTTCTTGCTTAATTTTTTGTTAACAGTCGTAGTAGCATTAGGAGCAATAGTAGCTGTATGCATATAGCAAGTTTTGCTTGTTTTAATATCCTCCCCAACACACGCTGAAAATTTCAACTTAATACCCTAAACAGTTACTGGGAAATTGCTTCAATGTCCTTTTGACAACTTGCATGCATACAGTGTGTGTTGATATGGCTCAACATCCTCTCAACATTTTCTGAAATTTTTACCTTAATAACTTTAGCTTTAGCAGTAGTAGTAGTCACAGCAGTAGTAGTAAAAGTATTAGGGGTAGTAGTAGTAGCTGTAGTAGTATTAGAAGTATTAGTATCAGTAATAGTAGCAGGGTTAGTATGCACATATTTCCTTCTGCTCAGTTGAACATTCCTCTCATCATGTCCTTGAAGTTTCGACTTCCTAAGATATTCCTGATATGCCCTTTAGACAGCCTATATCTACATGGTGGCTGTTATTCAGTTTAACTTCTGCCTAAACAGTTATTAAAACTGTTATTCCACCTTAATACCCTTAGCCTCAGTGGTAGTCAAGATATAAGTAGTAGTTCCAGTAGTAGTAGCGATAGTATTAGTAGTGGCGTGTATATATTGTTCATTCGCCAATTGTTTTCCCCTCATCATTCCCTGGAAGTTTAAACTTATTAACCTAAACCATTCCTGAGATACACCTTTTTGACAGCCTGCATGCATAGAGCTTGTTTTAATATAGTTGAACACTCTCCTCAATATTCTCTAAAATTTCGTCTTCATATCCTTAGCCTTAGTAGTAGTAGGAGTCATATGACCTATAGTAGAAGTAGTTGTAGTAGCAGTTGCAGTAGCTTTTGAAAACTGGTATGCACATAGTGTATTTTGATTTAGTTTGGCTACCCCCTCAACATTTCCTACAATTTTCACAATAATATCCTCAGCTCTAGTAGTAGTTGCCTTAGTAATAGTAGCTGTGATAGTAGTAGTAGCAGCCACTATGGTAGGAATAGTAGTAGTAATAGTGGTAGTAGTAGTACTAGTAATAGTAGTAGTAGTAGTAGTAATAGTAGTAGTAGTAGTAGTAGCAGTAATAGCAGTAGTAGCAGTAGCAACAATAATAGTAGTAGAAGTAGCAGAAGTAGCGGTACTAGCAGCAGTAGAAGTAGTAGTAATAGTAGTAGCTGTTGTTGTTATAGTAGTAGTAGTGGTAACTTCGTGAACAGATTGCCTTTGGATCGATTGGTAATCTCCTAGTTATTCCCTTCAAATTCCAACCTAATTCTCTAAGTCATTCTTGAGGCGCGCCCTTTTGACATCCTGCAAGAACATAGTTTGTTTTGATTTGGTTCAACACATCTCTGAACATTCCCTGAAGGCTTCACCTGAATGACCTTGGCTTTTTTTGTACCCAAAATGTCAAACATACCCCCTTTTCCTATAACAAATACTATATGTAAACAATAGGCGAATTGTAAAATACTAGTATGAATAAGGCTAATGTTATTAATTTGGAACTTTCAGGGACTGCTACTGGAGCTACGCCCCTGTAGATGCCAATGCTATTGCTTTAAATAATATGTTCTTACTGTTTTTATTCGATTTTCAATACCAGTCATGCCCATCTAAATGTTTTTTCCCTAGTACAGGAAAGCTTTGGCATTAAGCAAATTAAATATAAATAAATAAAAAAAGATAATCAATCATCAGTTATGGACACACTTTTACAATTATGTGACAAAAGAATATAACAGTCATAGTAAAATTTTAAATCATGGTTTATACAGGGTTTTCCTATGAAGTAATCAATACCACACAGGAAGTACACATGAGAGCACATAGCCTGTTCGAATGGGCTGACCAGCCCGACAAACCTGGTTTTGGATATTCAATAAGACATACTTACGACATATTTTTGTTTTCCTTCCAAAAAAATGATTTTCAGACAGAGGCTTAGATTTCCTACCTGAATAAATGCTATATAATCTAAAAATAGAACTGCTAGAGAGGAAGTGAACAGGCTTGGAATATCTAACAAGAGCCAGAATCATTGGTGTAATCAATCAGTCTAGATAATTCAGAAGTGAACCACCAATTTTGCTCCAGTAGTGGAGCGGCTAAGCATGAGAATCATGCATTTTTCAAGAAAGCATGAAAGTTGGTGGACATAAACATTCGACCGCGCTGAACAATCCTGGTACTGAAGGCAAAAATTTCCATCACTGAAACGTCTTCAAAACTTCGTATAACGTCGCGAATCGTCAAATGGAGTTTGAAGCTCAAGAAAGTGTTGAAATGGGGAAAATGCTGCTTAACACACCGGTCGTCTCACTTTTATCCTCAGATCGTAAGAACGTCTTCTAAACGTCGCAAAACGTCGCGAAAATTAAAACGGAATTTTAATAGCCCAAGGAATTCTTAAAAGGGGTAAAAAATGCTGCTGAACCCTCTGGTCGTTTCAACATTAACTTCAGATTGTAAGAACGTCGTCTAAACGTTCCATAATGTCAGGTCTTTTTAATATATCGACTTGCTGATATATAAGAGACAGTAAATTAAAGCTAAAAATTCCTTGAAAGGGAGGAAACAAATTAGGTGACAAGAACGTCTTCGAAAAATTGTATAGCGTTGCTTATCTTAAAAAAAGGGTTTAGATAGCACACGACAGTCTTGAATGGGTAAAAATAAGTTTCTGGTCACACTGGCTAAAATGAGGCTCGGATCGCACTGGCCATTTTGCATCGTATTAGAGGCCGTAAATCAGGTTTTCTTAAAAATTGCAACGTTATGGTTGTGTGTTTGTCAAACTATGGTTGTGTGTTGTGTGTATGGTTGGTCAAAATAGGTTGTGTGACGTTCTGACGATGTAATATGCGTAAAAAAAAATTGGACACGACTATTCAAACTGATTCCAAGAATTAAAATTATAGTTCAGAACATTGTGGATATAACGAGCAACAGAACTTAATTTTTTTAAAAATAAGACACCGGACATCGACTATACAAACTGATTCCAAGAAACAAAATTCCATTTCAGAACGTTGTGGATATGCCGAAAGCGTAAAGTAACGAATACTTTTCGCACTGTAAAAGAAAGCAATTGGGTAAATAAATCAGTGTAAAATCTTCACTTTTCAAGTTAGAAGTTGACTTTTCACGTATAATCGGGGATATTACAAAAATACATCTTAGGCACTTTGTGAGATTCATTGTAATTAACAAACGAGGTAATGCAGATCACTTGAAAACAAAGCTTCAGTTTGATTGAAATTTGGTAGAAAACAATAAGTTTGAACAATTAGATCAACAAATTAATAACTTTTTTAAGCACGAGCACATTTTCTGCTACATTTTCATCTGGCGGTGCATTTGCAGATTTGCTATTAACCATTTGGACTTTTGAACACAACCTATTTTACAATTGCACTTGGTCAACTCCTTGCAGATAGAAGACGCCTCTCGTAAAGCTCTCCAACGTGGAACCCATTTTCCCCCTTTGTCTCGTCCAGGAAGTGTGTAAAAAAAAAGGGCCTAACCCGGAACAAATTGCAATAGAAATGATTCTTTGACTACCCGACTCAGAAAAATGTGCTGATTCCGAATATACAAAGTTTGCTCATCTAGCTGTTTCACAAATACGTTTTTTTGTGGTTGAGGTAAATAACGAGGAGGAGAAATATGTCTTTTGCAGAAATGCGTAGAACCACGAAAAACAATATGCATTTAGGGGTAATAAAGTACGCTGAATCTGAAAATGATCTCTAACTACCAGGATAAACAACGGTTATCAATATTTAAAGGGGAAGTATGTGGGAGGAGGGTGAATTTTCTCATCTAGTGTTAAACCACGGTGAATCTGAAAGAAACCGGTCTTAAAATGTAGAATGACAATCACCCATTTTGATGGTTTAATTAACGATTAAAGAATTATCAATTTTTTCCGTTATATAATATACAAATGTGATAAAAAACGAAATATCAATATTCATAGATCTTCGTTATCTTCGAGATCATCAACTCCGAGAAACTCAGTTGTAACACAGTTAGCAAAACTTGCTCCCTTGCAAGGTCCACTGGCCCAGGTGCATTTCATACCATTCCTTTTGCAAGTCCATCGCATGTTTGAGCAGTTGTTTTTGCTGTTAAAACGAAAAACTGCAAGAAGAGAGTTGGAGGAAGTTGGGCGTTTACCAAAAATAGGGCAATATAGTTCATTCTTAATTACACAACCGAACTGGCCAGGGTCGAGATGACATCTCAGGGTTTTCCACGATTCAACTTGCAAATAAACTCGAAATGAGTGGATTCTGCAAGCATAACTGGTAGGAGGGAGAACTTTAGACTCAACATACGAAGCAGATGCTGTAACTTTCTCGATGAATTTGAGATGACGCAACTGATTGAGTGTTGAAATTGAGCCTGGACGCTTAAACAAAAGCATCATTGCTTTCTCCCCAGCTGCTGAAATGT